>NW_027112014.1:1309035-1312808 GCF_000696795.3 Halyomorpha halys
AGTGTAAATATGACTAGAGATTATGATAAAATAAATATATTAATTTTTTTCATACACATAGTGTGATTATGTTCATGTTGTTTATTCTCTGTTTGTATATATTTTAAGAGATTTTTTTTTTCATTCATTTATTTATTTTATTTTATTTTAGTATGTATGAGATCATTCATCACTATTACCTATTGCCCACAACTGTGTGGCAGATTGTAATATCTATCAACAAATAAAAAGTATTATTTAAAAAAAATTAATCAGTATATGTATGGATTTTTATCATCATCCACCTACTTCGAATGTATCCTCAGAATTGAAATTTTGACTGGTATTATATAGTTCTGGTTAGCAGTGGAAACGCGAGCAATCTTGGTAATATAGATACAGGAGGAAATACGTTTGAACAGGTAGATATGTTTGAGTATTTAGGTTCTAAGGCTAGCAAAAACGAACTTGATGAGGAAATAAAACCTAGGTTGAAGGCGTTCTTTATGGATGCGAGACGTGGCCTCTTACACTAAAGGATGAACAGAGCAAAATATTCGGCTCGATAAAGGATGAATAAACAGGAGAATTTATAAGATTGCATAATACTGAATTAAGGGAACTATTCTTGTTAAATGTAATTCAAGTTATAGCATTGCGACGTATAAGATGGGAGTAGTAAGGAGCGATCGATAGACCGAAACGTAGATGGGAGGATTGCGTTAAAACTGATTTAGTAGAATTGGGTTTAAAGGGGCATCACTGGAAGGATGTATGCAGAGAGCGTTTAGTGTTATCGGCATCGAAACTTCGCGGGTTCGTCAAGCCTTCATTACTATTATTATTATATAGTCGAAGAGCCGAAGAGTAGAATAAATTCAGTTATCATCATCATACTAATTTATCACCTTTTACGCTTGCGCAGTATGAGGTTACGATTTGTTGGGTCTGGACCAGATCTCTCGTTCTTGGACCATCTCTCTTCTCCAATTCCTGTCCATTCGGAAAAATGTCAGACGTATCACCCCAATTTTTGGTTACTTTAATTGTTGAAACTATATATAGTTAGTAGTAATAGTTGATGAGTCGCTAAAATATGAGCCCTAGGAGAGCTATTTATGTTCAATAATGGCAATACTGACATTTGCCTTCGAAAAAGTAGTATTTTCTATATTTGCCAAAATAAATTAACAATCTATTTTATTTTATTTATTTGATTTGTAGTTGTTCAGAAAATTATTTTTGATTTATTAAAAACAATATATAAGGAACTATTAGACGTACAGCAGCCATATTTTATTCCCCATAAAAAATAGCTGCTGTTCCAAAACGTAAAAGAAAAATTTCACTCCGAGCTCCATATCTTTAAAACTACCTTCAACTCTAAAAAAATAAATATAATATCATTTAAATAAGAGTAAATCCCCTAAAATATGAGCTATAGCCCCAAACTGACTATTTACAATTAATAACCTATCTTACTTAAAAAACAGGAAACTGCAAGCACTTACTAGACAAATGGTCTTCCAACTCATTACAAAATACTGAATTATATACACAATAATAAGGCCCATCTGGATATACGGAGTTGAGCTTTGGGGCTCTACTAAACCTTCGAATTTCTCTCGTATCCAATCCTTACAATCCAAAATCCTTCGTAAAATCCTCAATTTTGTTACTAATGAAACCATCCATAAAGACCTAAATGCTCCTTATGTAACCGATCTAGCCCGAACCCGATATTATTCCTTCCATTATAAACTCCTTAACCACCCAAATTCACTAGTTTCTAACTTTCCTTCCTGATAATCCTCCGAGGCACCTGAAAAGAAGATGGCCTCCTGACCTTATATTGTAAAATGTTTTTAGAGTTCTACTAATGGGTAGCTCTACATGCTGTATCATATTTTATACAGTTGTAAATGTAAAAAAAAAAAAGATTTAATAATTCCCCAGATATGAATTTTTAAAAAAGCAACATTTCATTAAATATATACTGAAAAAGATGTAGTTTGTGAATTTATGTTGAAAATCTTTATCTTACGAACCATGAGACGTAAAGACGTCTATTAGAACTTAAATTAAAACCAGTGTAATGTTCTATACAGTATTTAATGACATTTACCTTCCTAAAAGTAGTAGGTTTTATAATATTTGCCAAAATAAATTTTAAAAATGTTGTTTTAAAAATTTTCTAGTTGTTCGAACAAAATTTTTGATTTATGAAAAATTGTATATAAGAAACAATTTAAATGTACAGATGTTGTAGGGAATAAAAAATGACAGCTTAACAACTTCAAACTTTAAAAACATTTTATATTTTTTTATTCCGAGCTCCGTAAAACTACCAAGAATATTACAAAACCTAACAGAATATAATTTAAAGTAAATTGAGTAGTCAGAGTAAATATTCTAAAATATGAGTCCTAGTAGATAGAGCAGGTTACGTTCAATAACCCCAGTTATACATTTTTAAAAAGCAACATTTATAAAAAAAAATGAACTGAAAAATCAGTGGTTAATGAACTTATTTTAGGAAATATAGATATATTAGGAACCATTAGATGTCATTTAGCACTCATATTAATGCTATTTTAATGCACTAGTAAGTAGTTAATAAAATTTACAAGATAATGATTTCTAGTTCATCGGACAAAACCTTTGGGTTTTGAAAACTATATCTCAGAATCTATTAGACCTACGGACAATATGCAAATTAAATAAAAGATATTTTTATTCTACTACAAAGCATTTTATAACGTATATCTTCGTAGTAATTTTATGATATTTGAAATGAAATATGAATTTTGTAAATATAAATATGTATACTTTTTGATCTACGCTGCAAAAATGATTCATTTTGTAAATACATTTATTTTTTACCCAAAAAATTGGGCTAGACTCTAATCTTCCCAGGAAAATCTTGAAGATTCAACAAAAGGCGCTATTACAATAGGATGAACAGTATGGTAACGCATAAAGTAGGAAGAAACAAAATATTGATTTTTGTATATTAGATTAGCAAATTAATAAAAGTTTTAAAAATGCATTTCTTTGCTTAGTGTGATGGGAACTAATTTTAAAAATTAATCAAGCATATATGTTATGGGTCGGGTTTTTGGCTAATTAAAGTATCTGTAATTGTGTCACACAATTACTTTAGTGAAATTGTTCTTCAAAACAACTATTTTTTGATACGATAATAAATAAACTAATTTAATGATATATACATTAATTTATTTTAGGAAATCAATATGTATGCAACATTAGGTGTCATTTTTTTTTTTAATTACTTTTTTATTTATTGATAGATATTAGAATCTGCCACACAATTCTGGGCAATAGGTAATAGATAAATGATCTCATACATACTAATATAAAATAAAAAATAAACTCTCTTAAAATATATACAAACAGAAGAATAAACAAAATGAACATAATCAAACTATTTGAATGAAAAATAAATAAATAAAATAACATAACGAAAAAATAATATAGCCTCTAGTCACATTTACACTCTAATATACAATATTTACACAATAGACCTTAGGATCCCTGAGCCCACTCTATTTTTACAAAACACTTTCCCTCTTTCATTTATATTTACAACATAAAAAGAGAACCTACCTTCAACAGGTTAGGACTCTGTTATCACCTTATCATATAACAATAACTTTTTTATCATTAATTTAAATTTTTAATATAATTTAATTAACATTCATTTTTTATTATTTTGCTTATATTTAAAATCCATAATTAATTTTATTTTTTATTTATATAGTTGTTTGAGAGTG
>NW_027112014.1:1313838-1315356 GCF_000696795.3 Halyomorpha halys
AAGTTGAGAGAAAAGAGATCAAAATTGTTTTAAAAAGAATCCATAATTAATATATTCTTATTTTATGTGTATTTTTTTTTAATATACATATACCTCCCTCTCTATTTTATTTTATCTGTTTAGATAGAGATACGTATAGGAAAACATTGAAAAATCTCACCAATATTGGAAGAGGGAAAAAATGGTACGAATTGGTCCAAAGAAAGACAAGAAAGGTATTCCAGGATCATGAAACTGCGATGGAAAGAAAGAAAATCACTCCCAAAAAAACCTAACAACGATATTCATGTGGTCATTAGTGGCCGATACGTGATGAAAAAAAAAGAAAGTATTTTATGACATTTAGTTTCGTATGTATTCATGTTATGGATTATTAGGGTTAGGTATTAGATGATTATTAGGAGCTTTAGGTGTTTTATAAACTCTTTGGGTTTTTACTGTACGATTTCGCACATTTTGTGTTATTTACAGAACAGAGATCCGGCCTATATAGATAACCCAAAGTTTTCCAGGCCGCATCTTTAATCTACTCCTACTTGGTTATAGACGGTCCTGAATTCCATACAGACGGAACGACAATGGAGAGACATAACTCCATTTGGACTGATGGAGCGACCCTGTATCCCAGTTTTAGATGCAGGTGTCTGCTCCAATATCGCTATACATAATTATTGTTATAGTTATTCCTTGGCTTAGGCCATGACATGGAGGGGGGGGTGGTTTGGGCTGGAGAGGGGGGGGGCCGTGTGCGGAAACGACCACAGCTGATTATCCGGAACCAATTTATGTAAGCGATAAGCGGAAAGAGCTGTTCCTTATCGCACTTCCGGTGTCCTCTGCGTACTTTCCACTATTCACGCTCCGAGGAAAATCCACTGGTAACTACGACCCTGCCTCCACTAGATAGCGTCTTTACGGAACCTTTTTGGCTTAGCTCCCCGAGCTGGAGTTATGTCGTGTCCTTTGTGAGGCCCCGGAATAATATATGGCCTACGTGCGATGAACAGTAAAAGCTTTTTATAATCAAATTCAACAGTTGTAACATTGAATATGAAAATATCTATCAGTACTTTACCATTACTAATTTGTTTATTACGGCAGGTAATAAATGTTATGACAGTAAAGCTATCGTAAGATTAACTGCATGTATATGTTTTGACAGTAAAATGTCATGACTTATCTACTTTATCAATTACTAGCGGACCCGGTAATGCTTCGCCATTGCTATATTTAACGGTGTATACGGATATAATAAAGGTAATTGATAGTTTGTTATAAATTATTATATTTAGATCAAATTAAACATTTACGTATATTATTGTTGTTATTGATTGGAGAAGATGGTCAGGGGGTGCGGTCAGCAAAGAAAAACATAAATAAACAAAAAATATTTATTTATGCCGACGTTTCGATCTGATTTTCAGGTCTTCATCAGGGCTATAAAAACAAAGAGACAACAACTATTATTTAGAGAGAAAAAAAATTATATAAATAAAAATAAAATAGATAAAACTATAT
>NW_027112014.1:1316572-1330018 GCF_000696795.3 Halyomorpha halys
TATTCTATTTTTAATTTTGTCTTTATTTTTTATTTTTAATATCTTTATTGAAATATACAACTGTATATTGGATAATACATTCAGTAAATTTGATCTTAGTTAAAATGGAGTGTTAGAGGCGTGTAGTACTACCCATTGGAAGTACTCTAATGACATTTTACATTAGCTGGTCTCGTGACCAACTTCTTTTCAGGTGCCTCAGAGGATTGTCGGGAATGGAAGAGGATGCAAGGTTAGAAAATAGGGGGTTTGAGTGATTAGAGAGTTTATAATGGAAGGAGTGATATCTGGTTCGGGCTAGATCAGTTACATAGGGAACATTAAGGTCTTTATGTATGATTTTATTTGTGACAAAGTAGTAGGAGCATTGAGGATTTTACGAAGGATTTTGGATTGTAAGGATTGAATACGAGAGGGATTCGAAGGTTTAGTGGAGCCCCAAACCTCAACTCCATATGTCAAGATTGGCCTTATTACAATCATGTAGATCAGTTTTGTAATGTGTTGGAAGTTTATACCGTTTGACTAGTAAGTGCTGTAATAGTCAAAATCGACGTGCAGTTTCCTGTTTTTTCAGTCTTGTGTGAGGATTTCAGGTTAGTCGTTTGTCAAGGTGTAGTCCAAGATAACGAATCTGTTCGACAGGGGTATGATCAACATTATTATAGGAAACTGTAGGGCAGTCGGTAGGATTACGACGAAGTGTGAAGGTGATTTGATGGAATTTATGTTAATTCTCCAATTACGACACCATTCTTCGAGGGCTGTGATATGGGATTGGAGAGGTTGGAATACAATTAATGGGTTATTATTAACAGCGAGCGCACATGTGTCATCGGCACACGGTGTAGAGGATAGGTCGAAGGATACTACCTTGAGGAACACCAGCGGACTAAGAATAGAGGGATGAATAGGAACCATTGTGGTTTCCTTGGAATAATCTATCAATGAGAAAGGATCTTTATTTTAATTTTAGTAGTTGTTAATTGAATTGTCAGTTAAGATCAACTTAAGTGATACAACCTAAAAAAATCATTTTTATGTGTTATTTTGGCACCGACCAGTAGATGTCTTCATTTGGTCGGACCATATTGGATGTAATTTTTTAATGAATACAATTACAAAAAATCCCAGCAAAGTGGGACGAAAGGTGGACAAATAAATAGTTGTTAATTTTTGTTCTTTTTTTACTCCAGCAATCTACTTCATATAGTAAGTTTTTTTTTTCGTTTTTTTTAATTTTGCTGAAAAAAATATATTAAATTCGAGATCAGAACCCTAATAAAAGCCCTTTTCTGGGGACCATTGATGTACTAATAGATAGCCCTAAAACAGAAGAAGATTAACCTCTAAATTTTGAACGATAGTTGAGGTTAGGAAAGGAAGACGAATTTTTCCTCAGTTGTTGCATTCACTGGCCTACTTATAGGACAGGCACCGCCCAGTACACCTCACCTCACCATTCTCTTGCCAGATATCACTCGCGGAATTAGTTCTCCGACGACTCTTAATTCCAGCAATAACCATCAACTGGAAGCGGGCCCCACCGAGCCGTCTAAGGGCGTCATTTAATTTCCACTGTAAACATCGTCCTTGTTGGAATGCTCTTCCTTGGGCACGTACCCTCTAATAATCTGAGTCTTAGAATCTTATTATTAACGTTCACTTTTTCCTCTGTATTATCAAAGCTGCTGTCTATACCAAGAAAAATTAAAAAGGCAATTTGAAAAAAAAAAAAAAACTGTACGATTGCTACTAAGGAAGAGATAAAACTATAAGAATTGAATCAACGAAAAATCAGATGTAAAAAATTGAAATTTTTTAATGTTACTCCAACCTAATAAACTACCACCAACCTAATAAAATGTTACCCCAACCTAATAAACTACCTCCAACCTAATAAAATGTTACTCCAACCTAATAAACTACCTCCAACCTAATAAACTACTTCCAACCTAATAAAATGTTACTCCGACCTAATAAACTACCTCCAACCTAATAAAATGTTACTCCAACCTAATAAACTACCTCCAACCTAATAAACTACTTCCAACCTAATAAAATGTTACTCCAACCTAATAAACTACCTCCAACCTAATAAACTACTTCCAACCTAATAAAATGTTACTCCAACCTAATAAACCACCTCCAACCTAATAAACTACCTCCAACCTAAAAAAATGTTACTCTAACCTAATAAACACACAAGACATAATTAACAACAATAAGTATAAATAATTAAAATACAAAACAGAAAGACTGACTATCTGTTGGAAAACCGAAACATACCTTTCTCTATTACACAGAGTATTATTTTATAAACAAAAAAAAAATGTTTTTGTTCATAAAATATATAAAAGAAATTATAACAATAACTTAAGGAAGTATATATGTAGGTGAATTGGAAACTAGTTACTGATGATTCTTTAGATTATACTGATGATTCATTAGTAACTTGTTTCCTATCCCCCTATATATATACTTCTTTACTTGTTATTTAAATAAATTATGATTTTTTTTTTTGCATATTTTCTAATTTGCTCTGTATATTTATTATAATGCTCTCTCACTTCATACAATGTTTGTATCTTGTTTTCATTTAGCCCTTAAAATGTTTATGAGAAATTAAACAACATTACATTCTGAGTCTATTTATTACTATAACACATTTATTCAGTAAAATAGTGTGTGTTAAAATATAAGCCGTCTTAAGCCTAAAAACGAAATTTGTTTATACCGCATTTATAAGTCCTAAATAGTGGATCATAGTGAATTTTATTTATTTTTATTGGTAATTACAACTAACTAATTTTACATTTAGTAAAATGATCTTTCCACTGTATTCCAAACCCTCCAATCCCACATCACCACCCTTGAAGAATGGTGCCAAGACTGGAGGATTAAAATTAATTCCAATAAATCCCACCAAATCACATTTACCCTTCGACTTGCCCCACAGTATCTTTTAGTAATACCCCACATATTCCTGTTGAACAGATCCGTTACTTAGGACTAAATCTGGACAAACGACTGACATAGAATCCTCATACAAGACTGAAAAGACAGGAAACTGCTCGTCGATTCCGACTATTAAAACATTTACTAGATAAACGGACCAAGCTTCCAATCCATTACAAAAGACTGATCTACATTACTGTTATAAGGCATATCTGGACATACGGAGTTGAGCTATGGGGCTCTACTAAACCATCTAATCCCTCCCAATTCCAATCCTTACAGTCCAAAATCCTTCGTAAAATCCTTAACGCTCCTTACTTTGTCACAAATCAAATCACCCATCACGACCTCAATGTCCCCTATGTTGCCGATTTTGCCAGAACCAGATACCAATCCTTCCATAATAAACTTCCCAACCACCTAAACCAACTCATATGTATACAGTTGTAAATAACAATAAATAAATTATTAAAAAAAACAAAAAATTAGTAAATTTGATGTATGTTATTATGGAGTGATACAGGTATGAAGAGAAACTACCATTGGTAATACCCTAAAGTAAAAAACTAAAAAACTAATCAAATAACATTAAATTATGTGTTGAATGAACACCATAAAGTAATAATTCAAGTGGTTTATTATATATATTTATGTGGATGAAAGTAAAGGCTTTCCAATTAAAACTGGAGATCTTAAAGTTAGGATTCGTAATGAGTACACCAAAAAAATGATAAAATATCCTCAAAGCTTTCAAGATTATAAAAATCACATCCTTTACCTACATGTACAGAATGCATTATAAATATGTATGTTTTCCTTCAATGGCCAGTGATTTTCCTATTTTCACATGAAATCTTTTCATAAATATTTACAGAAGTACTTAACTACTTAATTACAATTATTATATTGCAATTAAGTAATTAATTGCTGCTGTTCTCACCTCTGTTTCAGAGTCGTTATAATCCCTGATTGTGCACCTCAAGAAGGAAAGTGTTTGAGGAAAATATGACAATTTATTGTTGCCTTGAGAATGTTGCTAATGACTCAACTCCAACCCCCTCCATCTTCCTCTCTCCATCATGAGGAAACAATAGCATTGCAATGACAAATGCACTAACATTACAGCTCACTATATATTACTAACATAACATGCATTATGTTTTAGTAAAATACCGCATAGAGTAGAAAAAAGTAAGTCATTTCACCCAAATTTTTTACTACTTTAATGAAAACTACTTATAATTATTAGTCAAAATTGATAAGTTAGTGAAATGACGACTGTTTGAAAACGTTAAAAAAAATGATTTTTCATTTGGAGCCGATACTTTGATTAGAAGTTATTCAATTCTAAAGATTTACTTTGTTATGAGTTATTTAAGTTATAATAAAAAATTAATTTGTGTTACAACTACTGTATTACTGAAATGTAAACATCAAAATACATGTTAAAAATTTTATTGAGCATTAAGACATAGTCCAATCCAAATTCTTATAGTAGCAGTGGTCGAACATTAAGTGTTATCGGTTTGAAAGTTTAAATTATCTTTTTTCGTAAAAAATTAAGGTCATTTGACCGAGTTTGCATAGGCTTTTTCATTGTAAACCTAAATTCAAAAAATTCTAGTGGTGTGAGATTTGAAGAGCATGACAATAACAAATATCCAGTGCCAATTCTACCACTGCTGTTGTGGAAGCAATATTTCGAGACTGTTAATGCTCTAAGCAATCACTTGAAGAGAAAAAAGTAAGTTATTTCACCCCAATTTTTTTATTACTTTAATGAAAACTATGTATGATTACTAGCCAAAATTGATGAGTCTGCCAAGTATAGGTAGGGGAATAAAAAATGGCGGCTGTTTCAAAACGATAAAAATAATTAATTTTTTATTCGAAGCTCTATATCTTAAAAACTAGCAACAACTCAAGAAAACCTAAGAGAATTTCATTTAAAGAAGAGTAAACTTTCTAAAATATTAGCCCTGATAGAATTATTTACGTTCAATGCTTATCGAGATATAGTTTTTTTAAATAGCGATATTTTATAAAAATCTACTGAAAGATTAGTAGTTAGTTAATTCAATTTGAGAAGTTTAATGTGACGTATAAATGTCTATTAGCACTCGAATTAAAGCTTGTTTAATGTACTATAAAGTAGTTGATGGCCATTATTATCATCGCAGGAATAGTAGTTTTCATGATTTTTCCTAAAATAATTGATTTATAGATGTTCGGACAATAAGTTTGATTTATGAAAAACTTTATTTCAGAAACTATAAGACGTACATATGTTAGTCAGCACTTAAATTAAATAGTTTATAACCTTTATCTTTCTGGTAGTAGTTGTTTTTGATATTTGACAAAATAAATTCACAAAATGTTAATTTCTAGTTGTAATAAATTAACATTTTGTAAGTTTATTTTGTCAAATATCATAAAAACTACTACTCCTACAAAGATAAACATAATAAACTATTTTGTAGTACATTTAGCTAGCTTTAATTCTTTGCAATTTAGAATTTTTTTTTTTCAAACCTCTTTATTTTTTATATGGTTACAGATACATAATAATATAATGCAATACATTATACATATACAATTTACACACATATGTTTCTTCAACTTATCCATTTTATTTTTTGCAATTTAGAATTTTTTATTTTCAAATCGTCTTTATTGATATATAATTACAATTACAAATATATGATAATCCATAGTATATATACATATTACATACTAACTTTGTTTGCCGTATGGCAGTATAAGTTGAGCTACAGGGTCCGCTGAAGGCGGTTTCACATTGGTAACATCCTAGTTGGGGGCTTGCATAGAATGGAGAGGGACCATTCCGGCTGGTGGTGGTGGTTTGCAATTTAGAAGAGAACAGTAAGCTACTGTTTATTATATATTGATAATTGTTATTATATATTGATAATTGTTTATTATATATTGATAATTGTTTCTTCATGGTTTTGGGTATAAATAAATATTATTTTTTTATGAGTCTTGAGGATCAGCAAATCAATAAATTAAACAACTTTATTTAGGCGACGTTTCGCAACTTAAATGTTGCATCTTGCCCCAAAATTAAAAAAAAAAAAACCGTCAATTAAAAGAAATGATTACTTTAGAATAATATAAGAATCAAGCTATTAATAAAAAATCGGACGCACACAATTTATTAAATTTATGTTACTCTATCCTAATAAATACTTAAGACATAATTACCATCATTAAATATAAATAGACAAAATATAAAATCAACTGTAAATATTTTCCTTAGTATCGATTTTGTTTCGTTTTGGGAGCGTTGATGGTTTGATCGAACATTCTTGGAATATCGATAAGTAATAAAATCAACTGTAAATATTTTTTTTAATATCGATTTTGTTTCGTTTTGGGAGTATTGATGTTTTGATTGAACATTCTAGGAATATCGATATCGATAAGTAATAAAATCAACTGTAAATATTTCCTTTAATATCGATTTTGTTTCGTTTTGGGAGTATTTATGTTTAGATCGAGTATTCTTATGGATATAGATTATGAATATCCGACTCACTGGTAATATATCGTGACCTTCTGCATTTGTAATGTCGTAATTTGGATTTAATAACAATTCGTTATATTAAGTGATAGTAAAAATAGTATTATTGTTTTGTTTCATTACGGACATACGAAGCATCACAACTTTAGTCACATTTCTTATTATAATAATTCTATTATTTTTATAAAATAATTAACCTCTTAAATGTACGCAGTTGCGTTAAGTTACACTGTACTATAGTGCTTAAACAATCTTTTCGAATTACTATTCGTCGGTCACATCAGTTGATAATATTATTGCTCCAAAGCAAACTCCTGCCCTGACCGACCTGACCAATAGCAGCTGACACCCCGAGACCCCACGTATCGGATCGACACCCGGCCGTTGCCCCCCGATAAAGAGGAACCGTAATTCGACGAACTGGTGCTAATAGCCAACTCCTAGGAGGCCATCAATCTCTTTTAGTTAGCCACTTCGTCTTGTCATTTGTATGGTTCAATCTATTGTATCTGACCTCTCTAAAAGATCTAGAGGAGTTTCGCGTACTATGTTAGTATTAGCGGAGGGTAAAGCCGATTCTTGGCTTTATTTTTGGGTTAAGGGTGAAAATATTGGATACATAGATAAATAATGGAAACAAAAAAATTAAGAATAATAAGAAATCGGAGGGGGGGATATTAAAAAATGATTGAAAATATATACATAAAAAAAAAGAAAATGACAACACAAAAAAAAAAAAAATCACGTATTACTATTATTTATAATAAATTTGCAGGAAGCTGTACAAGTACTCGTTAACATACCAGGGAGTGTGGTGTATCGAAAGATATTGTTAGTCGCCATCTACGCTCCATGGGAAAGGTGTAAAAGAGCAATAGATTTAGTACAAGAGCCCAAGAGGAGAAAAAAGGCAGTTATCTCACCCCAATGTTTGATTACTTTAATGAAAACTATGTTTAATTACTAGTCAAAATTGATGAGTATGCCAAGTATAGGGAGAGCGAATAAAAATGGCGGCTGTTTCAAAGCGATAAATAAAACTAATTTTTCATTCAGAGCTCTATTTCTTAAAAAGTAACAACACAAGAAAACCTAATAGAACGTCGTTTAAATAAGAGTAAATTTGCTAAAGTATGAGCCCTAATAGAGTTATTTACGTTAAACAGTTTTCGTGATATAGCTTTTTAAAAAGCAACATTTCATAAAAATGTTGTATGGGACGTACTGAATGATCAGTAGTTAGTGAATTTATTTTGAAAAATTTATATCTCAAAAACCATTTGACTTACAGATGTCTATTAGCACTCAAATTAAAGCTAGTTTAATGAGCTATAAAGTAGCTTATGATGTTTATCTTCAAAGGAGTAATAGTTCACATGAAATTTGCTAAAATAAATTGATTTATAGTTGATCGGACAAATTTTCATTTGTAAAATTTATATTCTTATGTGCATATCATAAAAACTACTACCCCTATGAAGATAAATGTTATAAACTGCTTTATAGTAAGTTAAATTTCCTTGATTTTGAGTGCTGGCAGACATATGTGCGTCTTATGAATCTAGAGATATTTTTTTAAAAAATGTATTGTCCGAACAACTATAAATCAATTTATTTTGTCAAATGAAAATTTTTATAAATCAAACTTATTGTCCGAACAACTATAAATCAGTTTATTTTAGCAAATATCATGAAAACTACTATTCCTACGTAGGTAAAAGTCATAAACTACTTTATAGCTCATTAAACTAGATCTAATTTGAGTACTAATAGACATTTGTACATCGAATGGTTATTGAGATATAGATTTCTCAAAATAGATTCACTAACTACTGATATTTACATTTCAGTACTTACAGCTCTATTAGGGCTAATATTTCAGAAAATTTGCTCTACTTTAAATAATTTTCTTTTAAATTTTCTAGTTTTGTTGGTATTTTAAAAGATTTAGAGCTCGGAATGAAAAATTTAAGTTTTTTTAAGGTTTGAAACAGCCACCATTTTTTATTTCCCCTACATATACTTGGCAGACTTATCAGTTTTGACTAGTAATTATACATAGTTTTCATTAAAGTAATCAAAAGTTTGGGTGAGATAACTGCCTTTTATTCTTCCCGGCTCTTGCACTACTGGGAATCATCCACCACCACACGCATGGTAGCTGATGTCTTGGAGAGTATGCATATATTGCACATTATGCATCTTTTTATTATTTTAAATATATCTATGCAATTTTAATATTTATTAAGTACTTGTTACTTTTTCTTTTAGCATAATATATTTATTTATTACTTTTAACTTAATGTTTTTACTTATTCTATTTTAATTTTTATATGCAAGTTTTTTTTTTTTTATATATTTATATATTGTAAATGGGAAAGTCCGTATTGGGTATTATATACATTTATATATTTTTTTACTATATTTAAAATGGCTATATATATTCTTTTATACGTTATTATATCAACCGTCCAACGTTTCGGCCAATTCGGCCATCCTCAACGACAATCTAATAATTAACAGTTTATTATACATTCATTTAATATAAAATACCTAAAAAATAAATTTACAGCACACATTCAAATTTAAAAATGTTTTGCAGGCAATTCTGCCCAAGTCATTAATTACAATTCAAATCCCCCTTTAAAAAAGTCAATTAATAAGGAATCATATTAATACTTACAAGTTTTGAAAAATTAATGAAGTGAAAAAATAGGTAACTAGACATAATCTTATTAATAATTAATATTATTTAATATTAATTGACTTTTTGATAGGGTGATTTGACTTCTAATTTAAACCTTGTAAGGTATGTTATATTATTAATAATAATGTTGTTATTAAAATTGTTACAAATGAATAATCTGTTAATTATTAGATTGTCCTTGAGGATAGTTGAATTGGCCGAAACGTTGGACTGTTGATATAATAAAGAGTGTTGACACTTAACTTGGATACCATTTAATTTATTTTAAAAAGCCATGTATTATTATAAAATAAATAGACATAAAAAGTTATAAATTAAATCATTAATACAATGTGTTATTTTTACTTATTCTATTTTAATTTTTATATGCATGTTTTTTTTTATTTTAATATACTGTAAATCGGGACGACCATATTGGTTATTATGTACATTTATATTTTTTGTTTACTATATTTAAAATGGCTATTTATATTCTTTTATACTTTAACTTAAATTTATTTGTATGAGTGATGGAAAGGAAAAGAGCGATAATTTTGTAGAATGAAAATATGAGAAAAATTAAAAATCCTTAAAGAACGATAAAAAGCTGGGAAAAAATGTGTAAGGGGATAAGTAATAAATAATAAAAATAAAAAAAAAATAAATCATGTATAATTCTTGTACACTATGTAGACATTTTTATGTGACATTTAAAAAAAAAAAATATGCAGTGACTATTTTTATTAATAGGATTATAATTAATTGTGATTCACTAGTTATAAGTATACTGTATGTGGGATAATTAATAAATTTAGAATCTAAGAGGTTTTTAAGATGCTTGTTAAAAGTTGTTTTTAATGAAGGTGTAGGGTCACGGGACGTAGTGGCGTATGTGGAATGATCGGATAGGAGTCATTTTTTCATTATAGTCAGAACGGTTCATAATGACAGTCTTGTTACCTTTGTCTGCTTTGGTGATAATAATGTCATCGTGTGAACTAAGGAAGGATCGGGAGTGAAAGAAAGGTCTTTAAAGAAAAGGGGAGAAAAATTGGAAGAAAAGGATGGAGGGTGTTGTAGGTAATTAGAGATGGTATTGCAAATAGTAGTGCGCGACAACTCTTTACTCTCATTGGAATGATGAAATAAGGGGTCGTTGTGAATGTATTCTAAGTCAGTGAGTAATTCTGGAATAATTTTTTGTGTAGATTTGGGTATGGAGAAATTAGGATCTAGGCTAAGAATGTTGAGTACACTGGAGGGAATATCAGTAGATGAGATATTAAGGACCCAATTTTCTTGACCTTTAGGATAAATTTTGTTGGTTAGTGATTCTTGATAAAGTTTACTGAACTTCTTAATGAGTTTTTGTTTTTTGCGTATCCGGGTTGAGTTGAAAATTGTGGTAATTAATGTGGAAAGACCTCCAAAATGGGTTTCACCTATGTTGGTTCGTAAAATATGTGAGAGAGAGAAGATGTTGTGTTGAAGAAAATGAATTTGTTGAATGGTTTCGCGGATCTTTAAATTAAGTAGAGACTTTTTGAATTTGGTAGAATATGACGAAAATTTAGAATGAAGTGGACCAGACATAGAAATATGTTTAAGAGAATTGTTAATAGATTTAGGAAAAAGGGAATTTGACCTGCATTTAAGTAGAAAAATTCATTGTTCTGAACTGTGTTCCAAACGTCTGTAAAGTGAACAAAGAGAATTTATTTGTGATTTGAAATTGGGAAAAGATGGTTTAAGGGAGGAGAAAGTTAAATTAGATAAGACTGGTGTGGGAACATTAAGAACTGATACCAATATGGTAGAAGATGTAGAAGTCTGGGCGGAAGAATCATTGCTGAGAGAGGAGGTCGGAGTTTGATGAGATGTGACAGGCTGAGTTGAATAAGCCTGAAGACTTTTAACAGTTATAAGTATACTGTGTATAAGGCAATGAAGTTGTGACCAGCTCGACATTTTTTTTTTTTTTTTGTACTATCCTTCTCTATATTATATTAATATTACTTCATACCAAACATTCAACTGTATTCAATTAATATACTATCTACTTCTATCCCTAAATCTAGCAATGGTGAAGTATAGCCGGTCTGCTTGCATTGTATAAAAATGGAATTTCTTATTGATTTATTTCTAATACATATGATACTGTAGGATATCTAAGCAACTATATTATTTACTGCTAATTGAAAAAAAAAATTTCCTAAATAATATTGAATAGGAAACTATAATTGCGCCTATCCCCCGAAGAGCGGTGTCGTAAATTCGGCGAACACAATGGACGTCAAGATTGCCTTATCAAAAAGCCAGCGCACTCTCCCAAGGCCGCTATTCAACTCATGATAATGTCTTAAATACTTCATTACACTATAAATAAAAGTAATATGAAAACTGAATTTTTTAAAAATATTTATTTATTGCTATTTACAACTGTACATTATAATACATTTAGTAAATCTGATCTAAGTTAAATTGGAGTGTTACAGGGGTGTAGAGAAACTACCCATTGGTAGCACTCTAATGACATTTTACATTAGCTGGTCTCGTGGCCATCTTCTTTTCAGGCGCCTCGGAGGGTTGTCAGGAATGGAAGCAAGATTAGAAAATAGTGGGTTTAAGTGGTTAGAGAGTTTATAATAGGAGTGATATCTGGTTCGGGCTAGATCGGTTACATAGGGAACATTGAGGTCTTTATGTATGATTTTATTTGTGGCAAAGTAAGGAGCATTGAGGATTTTACGAAGGATTTCGGATTGTAAGGATTGGATACGAGAGGAATTCGAAGGTTTAGTGAAGCCCCAAAGCTCAACTCTATATGTCCAGATTGGCCTTATTACAGTCATGTAGATCAGTCTTTTGTAATGTGTTGGAAGTTTATACCGTTTGTCTAGTAAGTGCTGTTATAGTCAAAATCGACGTGCAGTTTCCTGTCTTTTCAGTCTTGTGTGAGGATTCCAGGTTAATCGTTTGTCCAAATGTAGTCCAAGGGTAAGAGTAACATCATTAAATGAAACTGTAGGGCAATCAGTAGGTTTACAAAACTGAATTTAAAATTGCAAATTTTAAATATCAATCATGTACATAGGCCATGTTATTTTCGTTCAAAAGATACGGTATTTCAAAAATACAAATTGTTCTCGATATAACCAAAAATATTGGATTGTAAAATAAGTTCGTAGCGTTTGTTACTGGTTATTTCAATAAATATTTCAGATTCTTTTAAATATTTTTAATCAATTATATATGACCCGTTTTGATCTATTATATGTTGCTATCTTTCAGGTAATTTTTTAATTCCGTCCTCCCAGAACTTCTCAGATGTTTGCGCAATGAACTCCTAATGTGCATTTTGCAGACCTCGAGCAAATTATTTTTTTTTTTTTAGTAGAGTATTGAAGGGCCCGAAATAAGTGAAAATCTGTTGGGGCAAGGTCTGGTGAATAGGATGGGGGGGAGGGGGATCACATCCCAGCCAAACTCTGATAATTTCTGCCGGGTCTGCAAAGACACGTGAGGGCGGGCGTTATCGTGATGGAAAACTATGCCTTTGCGATTAAGAGACACAAATGATTCGAGATACTTGCCTGTGACCAATGCTTTAATTTGGTCATCATCAACTAAGCTGTGCAGATGATTTTCCTTTTCGAAAATAAAAAATCATTAAATGAGAAAAATTATTTTTTTGTATGGTAGCTAAATACCACTTAAAAATAAGGAATCTCGGTTGAAACTGATGCTTAAAAGCACCTTAACTAATCCTTTTTTAGAATATGTAAACATTCTAGACCAAGCAAACATGATTTTATAAACATAGAGAGGATTATTAAAATAAAATTTTAAAATTTAAAGACGCCACGAACTTATTTAACAACTTAATAAATATTTTGTGAATTTAAATGTAAAAACGTTGTTAGAGTGCTACCAACGGGTAGTTTCTCTACACGCCTATATCACTCCATTTTAACTGAGGTCAAATTTACTGAATGTGTAATATAACACACAGTTGTAAATTTCAATAAAGATATTTAAAAAAAAAGTTGTTCATATCAACAATTTTTATCGATTTTATATGTGTATATTTGAAATTCTTATATTCATATTTACCTCATATTTTCAATTTACATTTTGAAACAAATCTTTCAACCATCCACTTCTCACTGAAAATAAGACTTGGACACGATCAGATGAAGACAAAACTCAAATGTTCGGCGAATACCTCTTCAAAACTTTTAACCCCCATCCTGATATC
>NW_027112014.1:1331623-1332927 GCF_000696795.3 Halyomorpha halys
AAAAAAAAAAAAAAAAACATTTTGAAAATCATTTCATCTATACACTTATAGTTTAAAATTGTTTTATAACTACATTATTTAAATTGTTGTCTTTCACTAATGGTGCATTCACCTATCTGAGTGGCACAGACCACTGTATAATAGACACTAGCTTATTGGACCATATCAACGTGCCCAATATGTTGTTTTATTACCTCCTTATTGATAAGTCCAATTTTAACCCATTGTGCAATTTAAGTTAAAAATTATGATTTTTTTTTATTGGACCGTTTTATTCTCATATATTCTCCCTGATTTTTAATAGCTAATCTATTTATTATATCGGCATTAGGTGTATTTTATAGTTGACCTTTTCTCTAATATTTTTATTTATATGGATTGCTTCTAGAAACCTTTTGCTTTTTGTGTTTTGTGCCATGTCTATTATTGTGGGATTTTTGGAGTTATGCTTAAAATTATGGTGTAGTTAGTACACAGGATTTGAATAAATTCATTTTATGATTGTAAAGGTGCGTCTCATGAGTTTTGGATAATTACCTCGAAACATTGTACAAGAAAAATATAGAATGGACAGAAAATTCCTTGATTTTTTTTTTTAAAAAGTTCGTCGAATTTATTTTAATAATTATTTTCTTATATCTAAAATGAGCGTTTAAAAAAAAAATTCTGCGAAACCTAAAGTTGCTAATCTCAAGGAAAACTCCTCCTGCTGAAAACCTTCCGACCAATGGCAAAGAGCTGTGAAATGTAAACCTGTGAACCTTGGCGGCGACCGTGAACTGCTCCATGGAGGCCACGTCCGCTCCAACTACCTTCTGCAATTCAAAATCATTGTCTGCAATCTGCAATACGGTGCAACATCTTCTTGTAATTGTTTTCTATATGTAAATAAATTTTTCTTTGAAGAGAATTAATACAATCTGTTACAATTCAAGGGCAATAATTATGATCAAATATTCATTCATACGATATGTGCAGATATAGAAGAATAAAACAAAAAATAACAGAAAAAAAATTAATGATACCTATAGTACTCATTGAATTAAAAGAATTTTTTTTTAAATGAGTTATTTATATCTGTATAAAAATATATAGAACCAGTAAATTTGCTGTATCAGATCACCTTTACTCACCGTCGTAAACCTCTACCCTACTGTTCTACAGCATCCTTTCTCCACTAATGCCTGTAGAACAAATTCGATACTTCGGACTCCATCTTGACAAGAGACTTACTTGGAATCCACACACAAGACTGAAACGACAAGAAACTGCTCGTAGATTCCGATTGCTACAACACTTACTTG
>NW_027112014.1:1334022-1337767 GCF_000696795.3 Halyomorpha halys
TACGTTACAAATAAACTCATTCACAAAGACCTTAACATCCCATTCGTTGCAGATTTGACCCAAAACAGATATACGTCTTTTCATTCCAAACTCCTTACCCATCCTAACCTATTAATTCTTAATCTTTCATCCTTAACAATCCCTGATAATCCTCCGAGGCGACTGAAAAGAAGATGGCCACGGGACCTTCTAATTTAAATTAATGTTTGAAGTACCCACCGATAGACGGTTCCTTCCCAAGATTTTCAAGTGTATATGAAACATCCAACATATTTACTTATTGTATTATTTTTTACAGTTATAAATTACATTAAATAAATTTTTAAAAAATTAAAAAAATTGCTGTAAGTGATATAATGCCATGATACAAACATCTGGAGAAAGTAATCATTGATAGAATTCACAATTATAGAGGAAAAGATCTCGAGATCATCTTCTTTTTAGTAGTCTAGAAGGATTATCCAGTAATGGAGGAGAAGCCAGGCTAGAAACAAGTGGGTTTGGGTGGTTGGGAATTTTATAATGTAAGAATAGGTATCTGGTTCTGGCCAAATCAGCAACATATGGGACATTGAGGTCCTGATTATATTGTTTTAAAACATTTTTATTGATTAGTTAATTTTTTTATATCTAATTTTCATTTTAATTGTAAATAGGCTTGTTAATCAGTATTTTTCTAAGGAACGTATTGATTGGCCAATATAGAAGATAGAAGACTCCTGATAATATATGGGACATTTAGGTCCTGATGAATTACTTGATTTGTGACGAAGTAATGAGCATTAAGGATTTTGGACTGTAAGGATTGGATACGAGAGGAATTCGATAATTTAGTGGAGCCTCTAAGCTCAACTCCGTATGTCCAGGTAGGCATATAAGACTCCGGAGGTCCTTATAGTCATATAAATAATTCTTTTGTAATTAGTTGGAAATTTAGACCGTTTGTCTAGTACGTGCTGTAATAGTCGGAATCGATGAGCTGTTTCCTATCTTTTTAGGTTTGTATGAGGATTCCATGTCAGTCGTTTGTCCAGATGCGGTCCTGAGTAAAGGATCTGTTCGACAGGAATAAGTGGGGTGTTATTAATGAATACTGTGGGGCAGGAAGTCATGAAAAAAAAATTAAATTTCAACTAATAACAATAAAGAAATATATGAATAAAATAAAATACCATCTTCGTACAAATCAAAATATGAATCTATATCAATAATATAATAAAATAAAATTAATGATAATTTATGTACAAAACAAAGAAAATTAAATTTAAGTGATAATAAAATAAATACACATTCGCATCTGTTTACAATATTTATATTTTGCTGAGGCACTCCAATGATTGCCACCCTAGTTTGGAAGGCAAAGGATGCCTCCCAGAAATCCCAGCGCTTCTCTCCTTGCCGTGTCACTACTATTCAGTCTTTTAATTGAATCTAGTAATTCTTAATCAATATTATTAATTTATAAAAACTAAATTAATCTTAAGTACATTTGAAATACAAATCAAAAATAATTTTATATAATGATTGGAGAAGTTTGTCGGGGGTGGGGGGGGGGGGGCGATCAGCAAAGAACAACATAAATAAACAAAACCATATTTATTTATTTTATGCCGACGTTTCGACCTGAGTTTCAGGTCTTCATCAGGGCTATAGAACAAAAGAGATAACAACAACATTTAGAGAAATATAAAATTGAAAAGGAATAGTTGCCTATTCCAATCGACAAACTTCTCCAATCATTAATCTACGGTCAACTATCTACACCTCATAATTTTATATATATTTTCTTCCAAAATCTTAACCAAACACAGAAGCAGACAGAAGACAAAATTGGCTTCGTACCAGATAAGCTCGGCATCATTTTAATAGTAGCTCATAGTTTGTGTTTGGTTTGCGTTGTTTTTGTTTTGGACGCTTTTAAAAATCAAATCAAGTAATAGATAAAAATAATTAAATTCTGTAGTGTTTGGAAAGAAGGGCTATAAAGTTGCCGAGAAAATAAAGGAGCTCCTACGTGGTCGTACTCAGCGGGGGGGAGGGGGGAGGGTAGAGAGGAGACCTGCCCTCCTCCTAGTAGTGAAAAAAAATTAACAATTTAATAGAAAATTTTTTTTTTCAAGTAAATATAAGTAATAAGTAATTAAGCTCTTCTATAATCACATGTAAATATTTTTAAATTTTGGAATAAAACTTTTTCTTAGTAAAATATCACAACCTAAACGACCATGGCTTGCTCCCCTAGTTTTGATCCTGGGTTCTCCCTTACGCTTCTCTGCACTTAACAGGTAACATGGGCTTTAAATGGGGCTGCTCCTAAATCCTATACTTATAACATTTAGCATGTTAAACTTTTTATATTTAGCACATCATGAATACCCCTAATGTCTACACGTTGGTCTAGATCAGTGGTTCCCAATTTTTTTCTCCTACCGCTCCCTTTCCAGGAAATAAGTAATATTTTTGCTTCTCTTGGAAATTAATTTTTTTTTTAATTTTAATAGCAATTAATAGGGCATATATATGTATTAATGTTTCTACCTTTTTCGAAAAACATAACAAAGAAAGGTGTAAATTAGAAACATTTAACTTGGAAATTATGAAACTATTTATCGAACTCGAATATAATGTAATACAAAAAAAGTTAAAATATTCGAAATTATGTTAATGAGAAGAATGAACCGAGTGTGCTGCTATCAATTCAGCAATCCTCACCTCTATGTTCTATTTCACCGTGGCGAGTTGCAGTTATTCATCGCCCCCCAAATGCACCTGTGACCATCACCGCCCCCCCCCCCGAATCGCTGCAGCGCCCACTTTAGGAATCACTGGTCTAGATGTGATACTGACAGCAGTAAGTATTCTTCAGTAAGTGGAGTGTGTCCGATTAGTACTACGTCTTGCATGGAAAAACTGTATTAACTCTCTTATTTTTTTCTGTTGAGATAAGAGACACTAGTATAAGTAGGAATATGTCTGTGTTGTAAGCTTTCTCTTCCTTGTTCCTTTTTTCTTCGTATTGCATTCTATCAACGCGGATGCTGACAGTCGGTCCAGACTGTCACTCAACCTAGACGAACTGACAGAAGGGCTGAATTAAGAAGTTCTGGTAGAGAGAGAGAGTATTGGATTACTGACCCTTCGGCTAGGAGTAAGGGAGGCTAGAATGAAGTTAGGTCGCCTTTAAGACCATTACTAAGGGTCTGATTAAATCTAGTGGTAGCATCAGTGGGGAGAGGGGGGGGGGGTCTTGCGGTCGGATTCCAGATAGCAACCACTCAAGGAGGTTGGTTATCTCTTGAAAGTGGGTAGGGACCCTTCTTCTCAATGTTCATCAAAGCAGCTGGGTCCATAGCATCAAATGGATTTCTTTACTAAAGCAAACCACCATTATTGTTTTGTCATGACGCCATTTCAACTTAAACATACGCTAAGCTTATCCAGTCAGTGGGGGTATCATTTTCATTTATTTCAATCTTTATAAATTTTCTTTATTATTTAAGGAATTATCAATTATTAATTAAATTCCTTATAGTACCTAATTGCAAAAATACTTGTTTTGTTTTATTTATTTATTGATATTTACAACTGTATAAAAAATACAACAAGTAAATTTGATCATAATGACATAATGATATGATACAGCACATAGAGAAACTACCCAGTAGTAGAACTCTAAAAACAGTTTACAATATAAGGTCACGAGGCCATCTTCTTTTCAGGCGCCTCGGAGGATTGCCAGGAATGG
>NW_027112014.1:1337847-1340187 GCF_000696795.3 Halyomorpha halys
TTTATTTATTTATTGATATTTACAACTGTATAAAAAATACAACAAGTAAATTTGATCATAATGACATAATGATATGATTCAGGATGTAGAGAAACTACCCAGTAGTAGAACTCTTAAAACAGTTTACAATATAAGGTCACGAGGCCATCTTCTTTTCAGGCGCCTCGGAGGATTGCCAGGAATGGAAGAGGAAGCAAGGTTAGAAACTAGGGGGTTGCAATAATACTACTACAAAGACTCCATAAATGTTGTTTATCCATGAGCTGAAAGATGTCAAAACTAGAAGGAATCCAAAGCTATTATCGAATTTAGGGGAGAGAAAAACTTTATTCTAAACAACAAACTTGTGCTGGCCAATTTCATTGGTTTGCTAGCTACACTGCATACGTACCCAAATCTAATCAAACTATTTTATTTAAATCTTACAACATATAGGCATAACAAGTAAACAATGTATAACCTTGGATAATATAGGTGAGGAGAATATGGTTGGGGGAGCGGTCAGAATATAACACAAATAAGTTGAAATAACTTATTTAATAGTGCCAACGTTTCGGCCAGAATTTCTAGCCTTCATCAGGGCTACTAGTGGGAAATCGCAAACTTAAGTCACTTGACTATATCTATAATAATAGTATATGACATTTTTAAATTTTTTTTTGTTTCATCACTTTATTTCTTTATTGTTTTTCATTATTGTTTTCTTTCTTTTTTTCAAATTTTCTCTTTCAATCCAATGTAACTTACGTCTTCCACCCCCCCCCCTCTTATTTTCCTCCTCTTTGTCATAAATAAAATACACCTAAAATACAAAATACAGCTAATATTCAGTTTTTTTTTCATTTTTTCATATGAAAAAATGAAGGAAAATATAGAATAATATTATTATAAAATAAAGAAATGAAAGAGGAACTGGGTAAAATAAAAATAACTGATGAAGACTGCTTGGATATAGAACATATTGGGAATAATCTAAAAGAGGTTCAGGTTCTTGCGGGAAAGAAGAGACAACAGACTGAGGAAGAGCGGGAGGAACAGTCCAGAAAGACTAAAGAGGATTGGAGTAGAAGGAAGGCGAAAGGTGTGAGCATGAACCAAAAATGATATTCGCGTGGTCCTTGCTGAACGGTTCGGGAAGAAAAAAAAAAACAATGCTAAAAATAGAAAAATATATAAACTATAAAACTAAAAAGTACTAGAGACGCAAAAACAAAATTTAACACAAGCCAGAAAATAAAGAAGTAAATTGAGATTGAATAAAAGTCGTGAAAGAATAAAATAATAATAAATGAATAAAGAACAAATTGTTTACATTAAAAATAAATTATTTATGTTAATTGGTCGGTTAACAAATTGGTTAATGTTTCGGTTTACAAATCGTGTTCACTCATATTGGTGTACATACTCGTATTTTAGATAGTCTATTCGTGTTAACATTAACATAATGAAGCTTAACAAAAGGTTATATTTGGGTAATAAAAGACTCTAAAGAACCATAACAAAACAGCAACTACCATGTAAACCTACATTTGTAGGTCATCTATGAGG
Organism: Halyomorpha halys; assembly: GCF_000696795.3. Classification (NCBI taxonomy): domain Eukaryota; kingdom Metazoa; phylum Arthropoda; class Insecta; order Hemiptera; family Pentatomidae; genus Halyomorpha; species Halyomorpha halys. The sequence continues at coordinate 1,339,396 of NW_027112014.1, forward strand.
ATATTTTATCATTATGTTATTTTATTTTTCAAACAGCTAGTTTGATTATGTTCATTTTGTTTATTATTTTGTTTGTATATATATATTTTAAGAGAATTTTTTTTTCATTTATTTTATTCTTTTAGAATTTTTTGAGGTTGATCACTTCCATTTTTGAATGAATTATTTATTATTTATTCATGATATTGTAAAACGTTTCCCATATGAAATCATGAGGTTTTTATAGTGCATGAATATGGGACAGTGGTCCCGAAACGTTTTACAATATCATGAATAAATAATAAATAATTTATTCAAAAATGGAAGTGATTAACCTCAAAAAATTCTAAAAGAATTGACTCACCAGACTTCCAAGAGAGATAATCCACATTTATTTATATATTTTTTTTTATACATTTATTTATTTTATTTTAGTATGTAAGATCATTCATCACTATTAACTATTTCCCACAGCTGTGTGACAGATTGTAATATCTATCAATAAATAAAAGTATTATTATTAAAAAATAAAAAAAACTATGAGGATAGTTGGAAGTATAATCAAGTATTTGCGCATGTGCGAAGAACAGCAAATATCCGCCATGTAGAAGCTCCACGAAAAAATTATTTATTTTTTTTATTTATTTATTTGTTGATATTTACAACTGTATAAAAAAATACAACCAGTAAATTTGATCATAATGACATATGATATGATAAAAGATGTAGAGAAACTACCCAGTAGTAGAACTCTAAAACAGTTTACAATATAAGGTCACGAGGCCATCTTCTTTTCAGGCGCCTTGGAGGATT
>NW_027112014.1:1340265-1348987 GCF_000696795.3 Halyomorpha halys
AAAAAAAAAAAAAAAAAAAAAATATTGCCTGTATATAACAAGTGAAATATCCTGACGATATATAATTTTTCATAAAAATATTCCTAATACATTTCGGAACGGTGGAACGTTTTAAATTCCATGAAATATTAATCCAAGAACTTTACAGTAGATGACTTCTGAGGAGTGGAGTGTACTTCGTCAGAACTAAGCGGTATGATAAATCAGAGCCAATGTCCAGGAAGAAACTTCTGAAAGGCTGTCATCACAATGCGAAATGTATTCTGGGAACTGTCAAGGCAACATACCTCTTTAGGAGAACATCAATTTATTTTTATTTATCCATTTCCTATTCCTATTAAAGTACAAAGGACAATAACTAGTAATAATGAAATTTACATAAAAAAAAAAAAAGAAAAACAAGAGTATCAGAGCTGCATAACAAAGGCCATGTTTTCTCAACATTCGTATATAGAAACGTATTCATATTAAAAGTAATTTAATTGTTTCATTAATGCCTGAAAACTGAGAAAAGATGGCGTGGGAGAAGATAACAATTTGTTGTGGTGCACGCATTAGACAATATTTTCTTATCATCCTACTTACGTCTCCAAGTTTTGAATATATTTGGGCTTCACTTGATGTTATTGCTATTTTAGGGATTAAAAAAAACATAAAGATCAGTAAGGCGAAAATAAAGAACAAAACACAATTGTACAAGAGCCAGGAAGAAAAAAAGCCAGTTATCTCACCCCAATTTTTGATTACTTTAATGAAAACTATGTATAATTAATAGTCAAAATTGATGAGTCTGCCAAGTATAGGGACGGATAATAAAAAATGGTGGCTGTTTAAAAACCTTAAAAAAATACTAATTTTTCATTCGAAGCTCTATATCTTAAAAACTACCAACAACACTAAAAAATCTAAGAGAACATTATTTAAATAAGAGTAAATTTGCTGAAATATCAGCCCTAAAAGAGGTATTTACGTCCAATAGTTCTCGAGATATTGCTTTTTAAAAACCAAAATGTTTTAAAAATCTACTGAAAGATTCTAATGAGTCTGCCAAGTATAGGGAGGGGTAATAAAAAATGGCGGCTGTTTAAAAACCTTAAAAAAATACTAATTTTTCATTCGAAGCTCTATATCTTAAAAACTACCAACAACACTAGAAAATCTAAGAGAACATTATTTAAATAAGAGTAAATTTGCTGAAATATTAGCCCTAAAAGAGCTATTTACGTCCAATAGTTCTCGAGATATAGCTTTTTAAAAAGCAAAATGTTTTACAAATCTACTGAAAGATTCGTAGTTAATTTATTTTGAGAATTCTATATCTCAGGAACTATATGACGTACAGATGTCTATTAGCACTCAAATTAAAGCTAGTTTAATTGAATAGAAAGAAGTTTATGAACTTTAACTTCGTAGGAATAGTTGTTTTTATGATATTTGCTAAAATAAATTGATTTATAGTTGTAGGACAATAAGTTTGACTTATGAAAAACTTTATTTCAGAAACCATTAGACGTACAGATGTCTCCTAGTGCTCAAATTAAAGCTAGTTAAACTTACTACAAAATAGTTAATATTATTTATCTTGGTAGGAGTAGTAGTTTTTATTATATTTGACAAAATAAACTCACAAAATGTCTATTTCTAGTTGGTCGTATAAAATGTTGGATTTTTTAAAAATATATCTCTAGATCCATAAGACGCACATATGTCAGTCAACAATCAAAATAAAGGAAATTTAACTTATTATAAAGTAGTTTATGACACTTAGGGGTAATAGTTTTTATGATATTCACATATGAATATGAATTTAGCAAATGAAAATTTTTCCGAGCAACTATAAATAAATTTATTTTAACAAATATCATGAAAACTACAATTCTTACGTAGGTAAAGGTCATAAACTACTTTATAGCTGATTAAACTAGCTATAATTTGAGTGTTAATAGAAATCTGTACGTTAAATAGTTTTTGAGATATAAATTTTTCAAAATAAATTCACTAACTACTGATCTTTCACTACATCCCATACAATATTTTTAAGAAATTTTGGGTTTAAAAAGCTATATCTCGAGAACTATTAGATGTAAATATCTCTTTTAGGGCCAATATTTCAGCAAATTTACTCTACTTTAAATAATTTTCTCTTAGATTTTCTAGTGTTGTTGTTAGTTTTTAAGATATAGAGTTTCGAATGAAAAATTAATGTTGTTTTAAGGTTTTGAAACAGCCGCCATTTTTTATTCCCCCTACCTATACTTGGCAGACTCATCAATTTCGACTAGTAATTATACATATTTTTCATTAAAGAAATCAAAATTGGGGTGAGATAACTGCCTTTTTCTCCTCTTGGGCTCTTGTACTACAAGGCCGTCCGTAGCTTAGTTCGTTAGGCCTGTGTCTATCGTATTGAGATCTGCGGGCGGCGCCGGTTCGAATCCGGCCTGGAGGCGTTAACTTTTTCATTAAGTGGTATTCAATTGTCCAGTAACTGTTTGATATGGATTTTCTCCCACAGTAAGCATAAGTAAATCGTCGTCAATAGCAAAATATTTTCAAACCATCGGCAAATGGTCCGCCGAGAGTCCAAGCTACTTATAAAAAAAATTCTAGTGCAATCAATATGACAATAAATATTATTAAAAAAAAAAAACAGATTAATGATGGTTCATATAATCTCAAAACATTAACGTAGTTAAGAACAAAAGACTTCTTACCCCATCAGACCTCAGTACACCCCTTAAATTACAAATATTAGAAAAATGGCAGGCCAAGTGGGATGAAACCTCTCCGAGTAAATTAAAAGAAATAAAACGATCAGTAAAACCGTGGTTGACATCCTAGCGCAACAGCCGCAGGGAGGAGGTTGCTCTGGCTCGCTTGAGAATAGGTCATACTCTCCTCACGCACTCTCACCTGATCAGAAAACAGCCAACTCCAACGTGCAAATATTGTCAGTCCATTCTCTGGATTAGACATATTTTTGAAGAGTGTACTCACAATTTGCCAACAATAAATAGGATAGGACTGACCCCAAATTTATCCGAAGCTCTCGCAGATGAGGAAGCTAAAATTACACGAGTGTTTGAATTTTTAAAAGCACATCGCATTCTTTATAAATTATTACTCCTCTTCTAATTTTTTTTTTTTTTTACTTATCTTATTTTTTTTCCTTTTATCATGCCATAGGCGTTGATGACCAGAAGGTTTTACGCCTTTAAGCACCAATCAACAACAACAACAAAAGTCTTCTAATCCAACTTTGAATTTATAAAATAATGAAACCAGATATTTCATACGAACTGACGGGATTAAATAATGAAAATGTTCTTATAAAAACAAAATATTACAATAAACAATCTATAATAAGATATTATTAATTCATAATAATATCTACAAGAGTTTGTTTATTTAGCATTGTTTGTTTTCTTATGTTTGCTCGATATCTTTTGTCCAATTATAATTTATTAGTCAATTATAACGGAATCATTAACTGAGTGTTCGTTTAATTCGGATGACATTCCATCACTGATTTGAAAGTTCAATTTTTCTCGAGATAATGGCATCTCTAATCAATTCTTCTTACTATCTCCAAAAAAACTCGAACTATGACACCAAGGTAATATTTTATTTAGAAAACAGAGGTTTTAATAGTTTCTTAAATGTTTTAAAATCGGGGGAAAAAATAAATAAATAAAATTACTACAGAGTATAAGAAATGAAATGAAAACTAGATTGTAGGAAAATAGTCCGGGTGGCGGTCAAAAAAGGTGTTCATTCAACACTTAATTTAATGTTATTTGATTAGTTTTTATTTTTATACCAATGGTAGTTTCTCTTCACGCCTGTATCCCTCCATAATAACATACATCAAATTTACTAAATGTTTTGTTTTTTTTAATAATTTATTTATTGTTATTTATAACTGTATACATATATACACATCAAGTAAATTTGCAGTAAGTGATATTATGACATGATACAATCATGTGGAGAATCAACCCATTGATAGAACTCCAAAAAAATTTCTAATGGAAAAGATCTCGAGGCCATCTTCTTTTCAGACGCCTAAGAGGATTATTAGCCAGTGAAGGGGAAGCCTGGTTAGAAACGAGTTGGTTTGGGTGGTTGAGAAGTTTATCATGGAAGGATTGGTATCTAGTTCTGGCCAAATCTGGTTAGAAACGAGTTGGTTTGGGTGGTTGAGAAGTTTATCATGGAAGGATTGGTATCTGGTTCTGGCCAAATGGGCAACATATGGAACATTGAGATCCTGATGGAATTTACGAAGTATTTTGGACTGTAAGGATTGGATTCGAGAGGAATTAGATGGTTTAGTGGAGCCCCATAGCTCAACTCCGTATGTCCAGATAGGCCTTATAACAGTCATGTAGAACAGTCTTTTGTAATGGATTGGAAGTTTGGTCCGTTTATCTAGAAAATGTTGTAATAGTCGGAATCGACGAGCAGTTTCCTGTGTTTTCGGTCTTGTATGAGGATTCCATGTCAGTCGTTTGTCTAGATTTAGTCCTAAGTAACGGATCTGTTCAACAGGAATAAATGGGGTTTTATTAAAAGATACTGTGGGGCAAGTCGAAGGTTAACGACGAAGGGTAAATGTGATTCGGTGGGATTTATTGGAATTAATTTTAATCCTCCAGTTTTGGCACCATTCTTCAAGGGTGGTGATGTGGGATTTGAGGGTTTGGGATACAGTGGAAGGATCATTTTACTAAATATAAAATTATGTAGCTGAAAATTTCAATAAAAAAAAAAGAAAAATTTCATCATGATCCACTATTTAGGACTTATAAATGCGGTATAAACAAATTTCGTTTTTAGGCTTAAGACGGCTTACATTTTAACACACTATTTTACTGAATAAATGTGTTATAGTAATAAATCGACTCAGAATGTAATGTTGTTTAATTTCTCATAAACATTTTAATATGTAAATGGAGAAACAAAAAATAAAAAAGCTATATGTAATTAGGAGATGATAGTTGACCGTATGAAGTATATAGGAAGATAGTCCGGGTGGCGGTCAATAAAGGTATCAATATAGTAAAAGAAAACCATTTATTGTAAACCATTGTAGGAAGATAGTCCGGGTGGCGGTCAATAAAGGTATCAAAATAGTAAAAGAACAATAAATAGGTTAACCAACGTTTCGCCTCACTTTGCAGTGCTTCGTCAGGGCTAAAAGAAAACAAGATACAAACATTGTAAGAAGTGAAAGAGTATTATAATAAATATGCAGAGCAAATTAGAAAATATGCAAAAAATAATAATTATTTTTTTTAAATAACAAGTAAAGAAGTTTACATATAACTGGATAGGAAACTAATAAATACAGCCCTGCGTGGTAGAATTATCAGTAAATAGTTTCAAATCCACCTATATGTATACTTCCTTAAATTAATGTTATAATTTCTTTTATATATTTTATGAACAAAAAAAATTTTTTTTATTTATAAAATAATATTCTGTGTAATAGAGAAAGGTGTGTTTCGATTTTCTAGCAGATAGTCAGTCTGTGATTTCTGTTTTGTATTTTGCCTATTTATATTTAGTGTTCTTAATTATGTCTTATGTTTTTATTAGGTTGGAGTAACATAAATTTAAATTTTTTATATCTGATTTTTCGTTGATTTAATTCTTATATTTTTCTATAGTAATCATTTTTTTTTTGTAAAGAAATAATTAGTATTCACTCTATGATTGCTATAGCGCTATTCAGTTATTTATAAGTAATGTTTTTAATTGAGATTGTTATCAATCTTGAATTATACTATGTACATGTAGTTATTTAAATATATATATATATATATTATAATTTCTTATCACTTTATTGTTACATAATATTTATCCTAGCTCAAATTGCCTTATTGTATCTTATTGTTGTAATGTTCTTAGCTTTTTTTTGTATCTTTTAACCCAGAAGCACTGCAAAGTGGGGCGAATCGTTCGGACATTAAATAGTTATAAAATATTAATATCTTTTTTTTACCGCAACCCTGACCCTCTTCTTAAATTTGTAGTTATTTAATAATTACCTGAAGAAATTATTTTTTCTTAAAAATTGTTTCAGAGTAGAGCATGGATATGCAAAAAATAAAGTTGCCGCAAACCTACCTGCCGCAAAGCACACCGTACCGCCAATTTATCACCTATTCAGTTCTGGGACAAATCTGGAGTTCAAATCATAGCAATGTAGAACAGACTGTAATATATAATTGTAAGTAATGCTTTTATTAAGTAATATTTTAGTTATAATAGTTATTAATCTTTTTTTTTAATATCTTTTTGGAAATTTACAACTGTATATTATATAAAACATTTAGTAAATTTGATCTCAATTAAATGGAGTGTGACAGGCGTGTAGAGAAGCTACCCATTGGTAGCACTCTAATGACATTTTACATTAGCAGGTCTCGTGGCCATCTTCTTTTTAGGCGCCTCGAAGGATTGTCAGGATTGGAAGAGAATGCAAGGTTAGAAACTAGGGGGTTTGAGTGGTTAAAGAGTTTATAATGGAAGATGTGGAACATCTGGTTCGGGCTAAATAGGTTACATAGGGAACATTAAGGTCTTTATGAATGATTTTATTTGTGACAAAGTAAATAGCATTGAGGATTTTACGAAGGGTTTTGGATTGTAACGATTGGATACGAGAGGAATTCGAAGGTTTAGTGAAGCCCCAAAGCTCAACTACGTATGTCCAGATTGACCTAATTACAGTCATGTAGATCAGTCTTTTGTAATGAATTGGAAGTTTAGACCGTTTGTCCAGTAAGCGTTGTAATAGTCGGAATCTGTGTGCAGTTTTTTTAGTCAAAGCAGTTACAGTCTTTTTAGTCTTGTGTGAGGATTTCAGGGTAGTCGTTTGTCAAGGTGTTGTCCAAGATAACGAATCTGTTCTACAGGGGTAAGAGCCACATTATTAAAGTATACTGTAGGGCAGTCGGTAGATTTATGAGGAAGGGTAAAGGTGATTTCATTGGATTTGTTGGAGTTTATGTTAATCCTCCAATTACGACACCATTCTTCGAGGGCTTTGATAAGGGATTGGAGAGTTCGGGATACAATTCATTGGTTATTATTAACTGCGAGCACACCTGTGTAATCGGCATACGTGGTGAGGATAGTGTTAGGATTGGTTGAGATGTCAGCTGTATAAAGGTGTAGAGGATGGGACCAAGGATACTTTAAGGAACACCAGCGGACTGAGAATAGAAGGATGAATAGGAAACATTGTGGTTTACTTGGAATAATCTAGCAATGAGGAAGGAACGAATGATGAGAATGTATGTAGAAGGTAGGAATTTACGGAGTTTGTAAAGCAGTTCCGGGTGCCAGACTCGATCAAAAGCCTGTTCTACATCGAAAAAGACTCCCGCGCAGTACATTCCACGCTCCAAAGAAGACGAGACAACGTCCGCCACACGGTGACATTGCTGGATAGTAGAGTGGGATGTTCGGAATCCAAACTGGTAATCAGAGATTATATGATTGGAATCTAGGATGGGGTATAGGCGTTTCAAAATGAGTTTTTGGAGGAATTCGCCCATGATCGGTAATGGAGAGATAGAGCGATATGATATAGGTATTCTGGTGGGTTTTGGGGTTTGGGGAGCATTTTAACTTTATATCATTTCCAGGGGTTAGGAAAATATGTGGAACGGAGTACAGCGTTATATATGTAAATAATGTTATATATAATTAATCTTAAATTATATTATGTACATGTATGTTTTTAATAATTAGTTGAAGAAATTCTTTGTTCTAAACCGTAACTGAATTTTTTCATCGCAGGGCATGACTATGGATGATTCACAAATATGAATATAATTAATAGCCAAGGAAATGTATAGATATATATATATATATAAAATATTATTTGCACAAAAATATAAATAATGTATTAAAAAGATTTCAAAGAAAGAGACACTTGTGTGGGAACTGACTCAGAGCTGCATTCCAGACAGTCATGGACCGCGATGCACTCATGGCCTTCAAGGCTCCAGTAATTTTCTCTTATGTAATGGACCTTGACTGGAACCTCAGTTTTCCTCTGCCAAACTTACATCTACAGTCTCTCCTATATATTCATCATTTTCTCCCGGATCTTCTCTAACAAATTCCTATAGGATTTTATTATTCCATAAATTAAATATACATTTATAAATTAAATTTAAAACCATCTTTTATCTTAATCAGGGAAACAAAGACAATGGAATAGATGAGATATTCCTATCGAATACAATCCTTTCAAGTGTTTAGAAAGGTTCCCAAAGCACTGGAGCCAACACAGTTTGCATTAACTCCACCACTCTCGACCCTAAGATTATACTTTTACTTTATGAAATCATTTTTTAGTGCGATAGATGGTACTACACTTGCTACTCTGTGCAAATCTTACACTGTGTGTTAAAGGCCGTCAGAATCCGTCAGAATGGGATTTATTTCTTTATGTGTTGGCCTATTTTTGACCCACATGGCACAATGTCATCTCATTTTATAGTGCAGGAGCCTGAAGCATAAAATCCTGAAAATAATTTTTATTATTATTTATTTATTGCTATTTACAACTGTACACTATAATACCTTTAGTAAATCTGATGTAAGTTAAATTGGAGAGTTACAGGCGTGTAGAGAAACTACTCATTGGTACCACTCTAATGAAATTTACATTAACTGGTCTCGTGGCCATCTTCTTTTCAGA
>NW_027112014.1:1349217-1356005 GCF_000696795.3 Halyomorpha halys
TTGTAGTGTACACTAATTTTTTGTAATGAATGGGAAGTTTAGAGCGTTTGTCAAGTAAGTGTTGTAGCAATCGGAATTTACGAGCAGTTTCTTGTCGTTTCAGTCTTGTGTGTGGATTCCAAGTAAGTCTCTAAAATAATTTAAAAAATCAATTCCCTTTGATCGAGTACCCGGGATTTTTATACAAGATCCTTAAATTCGTACCCCCTTAGTGCGTCCTCATCCTTTTTTATCTTTCCAACGAAACATTTCACGTAAATCACAACAGTACTTATTCATCCCTCTTTCCTCAGTCTGCTGGTGTACCTCAGTTTAGTATTCCTATTCACTATTCTCACATCGTATTACGATAGAAAATTTCTATTATCAATGAATAATAACCCTTCCATTGTATCTCGAACCCTCCAATTCCACATTAACATCCTTGAAGTATGGTCTCAAAACTGGAAGATTGAAATAAATTCCAATAAAGCCCATCAAATCACATTTACTCTTCGTTGTGAGCCGTAGATGTATGAGAAAAAGGTTTAACCAAAAATAAAAAATAAAGAATTTAGAAATCTACAAAACATCTAAAATATAACCTAATAAAATGATACAATTAAAATATGAGGTTGTAGAAAAAACTAATTAATAAAAAACAAGAAATAAGATTTCGTGAATAATGAAAATAAAATAAAATATAGTACATGCATGAGAATATTCTACTGTATTTAACTATACTATAACATACAATAATAGTTTGTATAAATATTATATAATAAATTATATAAATATACATAAATAAATAAAAATATGATTCAAATAAAGAAAATGTTATCCATTTTAGTCTCGAAACATTTTCATTCTATTTTTAAGTCCGACGTTTCGGCCATTTCGGCCATTCTCAGGGGCAATCTTAATACAGTTTTAGAAGTGAATCATTTAAAAACCACTTCATGCAGGCTATTCTGCCCAGGTCAATCCAACAAATTACCCACCTTATTCAATTTTCATTAAAATAAAAATAATTTATGACAGTCACTTCCTTTGTTAAAAATTTATAACAACTTATTTATTGTGATACATTTTTAACAAAGAAGGAGACTTTGATAAATAATTTTTTTTTTTGAGTAGTTTTCAAATTATTTAGTTCTAAAATTGTATTAGGATTGTTCCTGAGTATGGCCGAATTGGCCGGTCGTTATAAATAGATTGAAAATGTTTTGAAACTAGAATCGTTAACATTTTATTTATTTAAATAAAAATATGATATTATGAAAAATATCAGAATGTTTTGATATTTGATAATTAATTTTTTTTTAATTAACCATCCTAACCCATTAATTCTTAATCTCCCATCCTTAACAATCCCTGATAATCCTCCGAGGCGTCTGAAAAGAAGATGGCCACGGGACCTTCTAATTTAAATTAATGGATGATTATTGATTGACCGTGTGTATAGATGAATGGAATATGGTCCGGGTGCGGTCAAAACAACTCAAATAGTAGATAATTATACTATTTTATTGAGCCAAAGTTTCGCCCCAAGTTGCAGTGCTTCGTCAGAGCTAAAAAAGTTACGAACACTATAGTTACATAAAGGAAAAACAGAAAAAACATAAGTGTAAAATAACAGGGGTATAAAATGTAAAAAAGTAAGATATAATAAGAAAAATTAAAGGTTGTAAATAGTAAATGAAAAGGGTAATAGTAACAGATAGATAAGAGAAGAAATATTAAACAAAGTACAAATAAAGAGATGAAAAAGGGGAAAAAAAATAAAAATCAAATGATGAGACAGAATGCCTGTTTTGACGGCAATCAAAAACAAAGTGACGGTTGGTATTGGGAGGAGTGGGGATGGCAGTTATGCCACAATAACGAAAATAATTTGTAAAGTAAACATAGTAAAAAAGTATTTAAATTAGGTGAACAATAAATGGTAATATACATAATAGAGGGGGAAGAAATATTAATTAAAAAAAAAAACAGATAGAAAAACAAAGAGCAATTAAAGTATAAAATAATGGGATACAATGTGTGTATGTAATTAAGAAACAAAATATACCAAATGAGCGGGGATACAAAAAAGTGTAAAATATAATAGAAAATTAATAATAAAGTAAATTAATGTTTGAAGTACCACCGATAGGTGGTTCTTTCCCCCCGATTTTCAAATGTATATGAAACATACAACATATTTTTTATTGTATTATTTTGTACAGTTGTAAATTACATTAAATAAATAAAAAAAAATATGGGAAAATTATATAAATTATCTATTTTGCTATATCTATCTATTGGCATGATCTGTAAATGTGAGAGAACTTTCGAGTTAAAACCAGGTATTGTAAGGTTTTTACTTTATTTTTCATTCCTGTATACTCTTCATCGGAGTGGGGAATAAAACTGATTTATTCACTCTTCTGCAAGGGTAGGATTTGATGGAGTCATCAGGATAAGTTATCGAACAATCCCCGAACCCTGTTATGGGTTCTGGGTTCTGGGCGATTTCACAGGGACGATAGGAAAGCGAAGTTGCAATGATAGGTCGGAGAACAATGTGAGTGGAATGAGATCCGTCATGCAGAGGTAATGGAATGCATTCTCCCAATATATTGTGTCTCTTCTCTTGTAGTCTTCAAAGCCTTCTCCTCTCTTTGTAATGTCATTTCAGTCGGGGATTCCCAGCTCCTTATCTTCAGTTGCAGCTGTTGGTATGTACCTAGTTGTTGGTGGCCTTATCAATATCCTTGTTATCCTTCTTAACAAGGAAACTCTGGAAAGAGAATTACTAAGAAATATTTATTATACAGAAAGAAAAACACTATTAAAAATGCGTTGGCCATCTTCATTGGATTGCCTCTTACACAGTACTTATCGTACTTATGACTAGTAAAGTCAATTTTTTTTTTTTTTAACCCTATTAATATAAATAATCACAGTATATATATATATATTTTTTTTAATTTTCCCCTTATAAAAATTTCTGCATTATGTACTAAAGTTATATATGATTCATTTTTTCCTTTATTATTTTTTATTTCTTAGCTTACATACTTTAATATTTTTATAGCTTTTTATCGTTCTTTAAATATGTTTAATTTTTCCATTATTTCATTAAAAAAAAATATTCTCTTTTATTTAAAAACAAATTTGATCCTTTTTTCTCAACTTTATTCTTTTCAAAAACCTTCCAACGTTTCGACCCTCACGTCATTTTCAAGGATACCTTTACTTTGTTGTCATTTTCTCTTTTAAAATTCTTTAAAATGCCGGCTAATTGCCTTTGTCCCATCTATAATTTCTTCTATATAACTCTTTCTTAAATTTAAAACTTGTATTAACCACTTCTCTTCTTTCTTTCATTTACATTTCCAAATGTATTTTAAGAAAGAGTTATATAGAAGAAATTATAGATGGGACAAAGGCAATTAGTCGCCATTTTTAAGAATTTTAAAAGAGAAAATGACAACAAAGTAAAGGTATCCTTGAAAATGACGTGAGGGTCGAAACGTTGGAAAGTTTTTGAAAAGAATAAAGTTGAGAAAAAAGGATCAAATTTGTTTTTAAATAAACTAAACCACTCTCAAACAAGAATATATTAATAAAAATTAATCTAAAAATATTCTCTTTTTTCCATCACGCGTAAAAGTATAAAAATTATATAAACATTCTAAATATAGTAAAACGAATATATAATATACATATATAAAACCCAACATGGTCGTCCTGATTTACAATATATTATTATTAAAAACACACACACACTAACACATGCATACAATGATGAATGACTTTGTAAGTATTAGTTAAGTTATAGTGAAGGAAGTCTCTTTTAGCAATTAAGTCAACTTAGTGACCTCTTCAATTTCAAGGGCGCACTAAACTCTGGAATTTCCAATCAAAAGAGGTATTTTCAATAATCGATTTCCATAACGAATCTAATATAACTAAATCGATTTCATGTTGTGATTTTTTTTAATACGACACTTCCTGGAAACGTAAATTGACAGAATGGCATTCTTGACAGTACCAATAGTTACCCACTTCATGAGGCAGGCTGGACGCTGGAGGACAATTTTCTGCCACAGCCGGATTCGAAACAGGATAGTGAAATGGAAATTTCACCATTAAAAGTCGGTCGCGAAATAGGGCTGAATTATTACTTTTCTTTTGTGTTAGTACCCTCCTTTTCCACAGTTAGTGAGTACGAAATATAAAGTTATATGTAATTACTTAGCCCTTGTAATTATATATAACTTTCTTTGTATCAATATTAGTCGTAAGTTTTATATAGATTTTTTTTTTTGCTTAGATGTATAAGGTATATTTTTATGTAACCAGATTGTGTTTTTAAAAAAATCAATAAAGTTTCAATTAGTTACCAATAAAGGCCGCTTCATTTAATACCATATTTTTCTTATTCAGAATTTTATTTTTTTCACAATATCAGCACAGGTTGAGAAAGAAAAAAGTTCTTATTATGTGTATTTTGGTATCTATAGAATTCCCCAACAATTTTTGGTCCTCCGGGCAGGATACTTTTTTTGGTATTTATTCTTTAATACTTTATTCTATTGTTAATATTGATACTAAACTATGCTATCAATTATTACTCATTTCGTTGCAGAATTACTAACGCGAGATGTGCTGGTTCCTTTATCAAGAATTTTGTTGGCCAAAGTCTCATAAAATAAATCGGGCGTCTCCGAAATTAATTTCTTTATCTGTTTAATTTCTGTGGTTTTATCAATCTGATTTGCCATACATTTTGCTTTGGTAGCGATGGGAAGAAATTTATCCCACGTCGAATCGATTCTTCATAACCGTGCTTTAAAAACCATAGTTTTTCAGCATTTACCTAATTCTTGAGTAGCCTAATGCTTGGTGCTAATTCTTTAATTTGTTTTTTCCAAAATCTGTTCATCCTTTGGGTTGTCTTTATGAAGCATAGCAAGAATGCCTGAAGTAAAAAAAAAAAAATTAAGACTAAAGAGTTGTTAAAAAAAATAAATAGCCCAACGTTATGTAAACAAGAAGAATACTGGTACCAACTATTCAATTCACAAACGAACCCTTTATGAAACTACTAGTGCTGAAAAGAAATTTTTTTTATCAAGAAAGTTATAAATAAACTATTAATAAATTCCCAAAAAGCATCCGGCCTGGAGGACCAAAAATTGTTATGAGGTTCTTAAAATAAAAAAAATGCACCTAAGAAAAACTTTGCCCTTTTTCAATCTGTGATGGTAATATGAAAAAAATAAAATATATTTCAGAAAAAGAAAAATATTCTTTTCTAACTAAAAATAAACTATTCTAAAGTCCAGGCCACTTTTTGTTCCATTACGTCAATTCCAAACTCACCTTAAATACCTGTATTTTCCCATTCATTTTACTCTTCACCACCTTAAATTATGCACACTGTAAATGTATTTCAATAGTGTAAGCATCTTTAAGTAAGTTATTGCTAGCAGAGGTAATTCCTATCTGCTGCAGCGTGTCCCTTGCAATTCAAAATTCTCAATGCTTCCTATTTTCTCACAAACAAAATGATTCATAAAGACCGCAATGTTCCATATGTAACCCATCTAGCCCGAACCAGATATCAATCCTTCCATTATAAACTCCCTAACCACCTAAACCTACAAGTTTCTAACCTTGCCTCCTCTTCCATTCCTGACAATCCTCCGAGATGCCTGAAAAGAAGATGCCCTCGAGATCTTCTAATCCAGAAGGTCCCGCTGCATGCCTGTATCAAATAATGTTGCTGTATGTTGTAAATATCATTAATTAAATTTTATAAATCGCACTATACGCCTTTTTTTCTATAATTTGCGTAATAAGTCACACCTTAGTTAAATTTAATTTCTTTTATTTATTTTCTTATTATGTTTACCTCAGTAATGTTAATCTTTTTAGCCCTGATGAAGCCCAGTAATGTAGAGCAAAAGGTTGGCTTACATAGAATAGTTTTATTCCTATTTGAGTTTTTTCTTTGCCCACACCTAAGCACCCGTAGTCAGTCAACAATCTTTTAATTTTTATTTCTGGCAAAGGTGGTGGTTATTCTGCATATTACCTAACTAACCTAGCCAGAGTGGGAAGGGGAGTCATTCGAACCCATAGTACGAAACAAAAACAATTACGCTCTAGATTAACACCCTCGGCCACCAAGTTAATTCAAGCAACAAAGCACCACGGATGGACTGTTGCCTGCATATTGAGACCCTTCCGCCGTCTAATTGCTCCCACAAACGCCCTCAAGATGTAGATAAGAGACTAGACTATTCCTGAAGAAGAGACTACACCATACACAAGAACAATCCGCAAACAGTTATTATAGCCGTTGCGGGAATCGACCCGAGGCCACTTTGGAGAGAATTAGCTACGATTTTCCTTATCGCAAAGTCCAGATGACTCCTCGTTATCTTCTTTCTTCCACTTCCTTCCTCTTTGGAGGTGGCCTCCCTCCCTAACTGCCTCTTGGCTCCATCCCCCTCTTTATATAAAACTCCCTATTCAGGAAGAGCGTTCATCTAAGGATCATTTACCTTATTACTAACCTTTCCTCGTTCGTGAATCGGCTAATTGCCTTCAAAGGGACCAAACACAGCTTATGAATTAATATGATTAAATTAATGGAAAAATAAAGTTGGGCTCAAAAAAGACCATCATAAAATTAGTTAAAACTACTTTTCATACCTTAGTGGTTGTTTCTGATTTAAAATTAATTACTTATATTATAATTATGAGAGATAGTTGACCGTGGATGATGAACGAAGAGAAGATGGTTGGGGGTG
>NW_027112014.1:1356775-1362452 GCF_000696795.3 Halyomorpha halys
TATTCATTTTATGTGTAAAATTATTTTGTTTATACTTTCTTTTTTATTTTTTTATTTTTCTATACTTACTGTGGTTGTTATCTTGTTCTGTTTTTAGCCCTGAAGAAGGCTAGAAACTCTAGCCGAAACGTTGGCACATTAAAAAGTAGGTTAATCGAACTTATTTGTGTTTTTCATTGACCGCACCCCCAACCATCTTCTCCTCGTACTTATATTATATTTGTTAATTAACTGTTTGTAACTGATATTTTTTTATTAATAACTGATATTATTAATATATATTTATATTATTCACTCTTTATTCTAATTCAAACCACTTTTTAAATATTACTCGATTAAATTATCTTGAAGTCCCCTCTTCTCCATTTGAGCAAACATTTCAAAACTGATAAAGGCCTCCTAGGGGTCTTAGTTGGGCGGGTTAGGCAGGGAAGGATAGCCTCTTTTGTGTTATGACCTCCTCTTGTGAGATTGTGACATGTCGTACATCGACCAACCTACTCGCTATAATTGTCTGCTTGAAATGTCAGATAAGAAAGGCTACCATAGAGGGCGGAAGTTGCCGGTTTCACTTCGTTCTCCAATTTCTTTTTTTAAATATTATAGCCTATTGTGATAGGCTGTGTATATAATATTTACTCATATACTATACCTTAAATATATCGGTTATACATTTTTGTTTATAGATTTCAAATATTTATGAATGTAACATATTTTTGCATTGTCTATAACTTTTAATATACATCATAAACATTATTTTTGCATGACATTCAAGTATAATATGTTTAAGGTTTTCCTTAGCGTTGCAATTTTCGCAATGAAAAGATTCAATTATGCCTATTTTTTTCAGGTAGTTATTGGACATCCGTCCTAAGTCTAAAATAAGTTTTTATGATGTCTTTCCCTGTTTGCTTTTGAGAACCGCGGTTTTCGTATTATATGAGGAAATATATGTTTACAGAACTGCTCGATGGGGTTCTCTCGATATTTTTTTGCCAGTTTTCTATCTGATCTAATTTAATAATTTTATAATAATCGATGTAAGGCAACTTAGTGTCCACTAGCTGACCTGTTGAAATGGCTAATTTAAATATTTAGTAACTGTCTCTTAATTTGGAATCTCTGCATGACCCTTTATCTTACTAAAGATCTAATGCAGAGATTCCAAATTAAGAGACAGTTACTAAATATTTAAATTAGCCATTTCAAAATAAATAAAAAAATACACAAAAGTGGACAAGTGCCATAAGGGGGAACAGAAGAGAAGAAGTGGTTGTTGCAAGAGTAAGAATAGGACATTCCAAATTAACTCACCTTCACTTAATCACAAAAGAGGACCAGCCTATATGTCAAACCTGTCATTCCCCATTATCAATAAAGCATATAATTGAAGAATGCCCATCATTTCGTCAAGCCTTCGAAAATAGTAAAATTCCACGAACAAGAGAATAGGCCCTTAAAGACTCAGAAGAATCCATAGACAAAATAATAAAATTTCTGAAAGAAACACAACTTTATACTAAAATATAATCCACCAATACCGACTAGTGTAAAAAGGAAATAGTCTACATTCAACTATAAGTCAAGAAGAAAGATGAAGTAAAAAGGGTGTAATAACCTAGATGTTGATCGTCCTGAATAAAAATCTAATCTAATCTAATCTAATCTGACTCTTTATCCACTTAAATATCACTTGTTTATTTCCTTTTATTGCTTCATAGTATTTTTTTATTGTTTTAATTTAATTATTATTGATATTTTTGTTTACATTATCATTTAGTGATAACAATGCACTCCTACAATCTGTTTAAACTACAAAATTGTATTCTGTATATTGATAAATGAATTTGAGGGCTTCTAAAATGGCATTATGAGATGAACAGACGATGGGTAATTTATACTGAGAGGAGCGATCGAATTTATTAAATAAAAGAGGGTTCTCGTTTTTCATTGACGGATGACAAACATAAAAAAAAATATATATATAAAATAAATTAAGTCATAAATGTTTAATAACTTTCATTCCAAACTTGTGCATCAAAATGCTAAAAGGTTTTAAATATTTTATTGACTTTTATTTGTTTGTGATATTAATAACATACTTCAACAAAAAGGACCTTATTGAAAATATTGGATGAGATTTATGTTTTTATGCGTGATTAAACTGAAAATAGACATGATTTTATTCCATCACATGCAAATTTCTTGCAAACTCATGATATATATTAGCAGTTTTGCAGGACAAAAATCAAGAAAAATGTAGCACCTAGGTTACCCAACCGATCAGCTTCAAATTTATAATTTGAAGAGAATTTTAATTGCCTCCGAATCAAGCAAATTTATACTTTATTGTAATCTATATACTAATAATATATATACTAAAGTGAATGAAAACCCGCATTCCCAACGGTACCAAAATATTTATTATTGATAAAATTGGGAAATATAATAACTATTAGCTACCTCTATATGAAATATATAGATAGTAAGGAAAAGTATTCCAACTGTGAAAAATTTCGAATTCGAGTTTTCGACGGAAATATGTGTTTTGATGTCCTCTAAATCAAAAAAAAAAAAACTAGTCTCGCAAAATGGTCTCTGTGTGCAACAGCCTTGCTCAAAAATGATAAGTCATACGAAACTAAAATTGTATATTTAAGCAAATGTTTTGATAAAATCGCCAATAAAAGTGCCAAATTATAGAATCAATTTATATTTTTTTATTTTCCCGAAAACAACTCTAACAATTATTAACAAACTCTCCATGACAATGTATAATTAAATGTTCTTTATTATCAACTATGTTTTATCCTCATTGCAATAGTTTGAAAGGGCTTACATGCCAAATTTTTAAATAAGTCTGCATGTAAAGTACATTTAATTTTGTCTATTTAAAATATTTGATCAGTTCTGACTATTCGCGGTAAGAAGCAATGGAAAAACACAAAATATTAAAGAATTTAATAAATAAATAAAGGAGAAAAAGGAAGAATAATGATAGGAGTCCAGATCGGAAAAAGCCGAGACAACCCGAAATATTTTCCGATTGCAATAGGGCTAAGTTATCCTTTGTTAAATTGTTCTATTCTCAGCTGGAAAAAAAAAAAAAATAATTCCTCCTCGAAAAATCCCAAAGTACGAAATTTATAGCAACATAAATAAAAAACTTTGTAATCATTATTTTCACCTTTCTGACTTTTTTTTTTTTCTCGAAAAATTAAAAAAAATCTATAGCTTCAACACGAGTCCTTTAATCTACATAAAATTTTGAAACATACGTAGAGTGGTAACCGCTCGATTTTTATGAAAGTTAGAAACAGCTCTTCGATTCCGACTATTACAGCACTTACTAGGCAAACAGTATAGTTCCAACTAATATTAATGTAATAACATATTAACTAACATATTCATGTAAATGATAATTGTAATTAATTTGGCTCATCTTGTAATTTTAATTGACTAACGGTCTAAACTTCCAATCAATTATAAAAGACCGATCTACATGACTACAATAAGGCCTAGTTGGACATACGGAGTTGAGCTTTGGGGCTCCACTAAACCTTTGAATTCCTCTCGAATCCAATCTTTGCAATCCAAAATGCTTCATAAAATCTTTAATGCTCCTTTGTCACAAATCAAGTCATCCATAAATCAAGAACCAGATACCAATCCTGCCATGATATACTCCCCAACCGCCCAAACCCACATGTTTCTGACCTGGTTTCTCCTTCATTACCTGATAATCCTCTTAGGCGTCTGAAAACAAGATGGCCTCTTTTTCTATTTATTTATTTATTTAATACCAGACCGGCCTGGTTGGCCTTACATGGTTAATATAACTGTTACTTCTATTTTAACATTTGATTATGAGGGGAGGGGTATAGTCTTTTAGGCACCCTTAAATATATACAACGTTATTAAAAATAAAAATAAAGATAAAATAAATAGATAAAAATAATAATTCTTTATAAAAAACGAAAGTAAATTTAATAAAAAAGTAACGACATTTCCTAGACCTAACAAAACAAACAATTGCTCTTGTAATGGGTAAAAAAAACAGCAAGTTAATTTGAAAAAAGGACGAAGAGAAAAAAATAAATAAAATAAGTAATGTGGATAATAGAATTGATAAGTATAGAATTCATAACAGAATGTCCTGCAGCAAAGTGGGTTTCAATCTTCGGGATGAGGTTGGGTTTCCCAAGTCGTAGGTCACTGCTCCTTTAACTGTAGGTAAATGGGAGTTGAACTTTATGAATTGTTTCTTAATGTAATCCTCTATCGACTCCATTTGTAATTCCCGATGCAATTGGCTGCCTCTTACAAACCAAGGAGCGTCCACAAGATATTCTCGAGATCTTCTCTAGATATGTTGTTGGAGTTCTATGAGTATATTTTCTACATGTAATTGTATAACTAACAACAAATTTACTTCTTGAACGTATTTTACTGCTGAAAATATCAGTAAATAAATATTTTAAAAAAAAGTTTAGATTCACCATTTATAAATGAAAATCAGCTAGCAAAAGATGAAAAGTAATCTCGAATCTACACTTAAATGTCTTATGGATTACGCAGTACGATTTATTTTCAGGATATGCAGAGATACGCACATAACCCAGTATTACACCGAGCTGAAGTGGCTCTATCCATCCTTCCGAAGCCAGTATTTCCTAGCTTCCTTTTTTATTATATGTAGACGTAGTCAACGTCTATATCCTAGAAAACCAGCAATCCAAATTTTCAGTGCAGTCCCGTACTACCAGGTCCCGTTTATCTGACATCTACCCTCCACCTCACCGAACTGCTGCGTTTGATAAATCGTTTCTACCCGAGCTGCATATCTCTGGAACTCCATTCCCTCTGACACACATCATGTACTAACCCTTCCCTCGTTTACAACTCTTATATTTAACTACCTATTACTTCACCAATCTAACCCGATACTATATTAGTGCAGATGTAACTAACTACCTTTTTGTTTTGTTTTTATTTAGTCAGTTAGGTTTTTAATATTATTTTTTTTAACTCAATATCTAAAATTATTTGTATAAAATTTTAATATAAGTTATAATTAACTGTGGCTACATTATTTTTGGTTAATATATGTTGTAAAATTAAAACTACCTTATAATTGTTTTACAAAGACCTAGTTCCAGAATAGTAAACTATTTCTCATTGCATTTCATTTCAAAAAGTACATTAAATAAAGTACGAATCCAAGTAGCTGGTTACTAAATAGTGGTGTTATAAATTTATGATCAAATTTTAGTCCGGGAACGTGTAATCAACATTTTATTACAAAAGGATTGTATTTTAAAATGATGAGAGATGGTTGACCGTGGATAAATTATATGAGGAGAAGATGGTTGGGAGATGCGGTCAATATATAACACAAATAAGTTGAAATAACTTATTTAATAGTGCCAACGTTTCGGCCAGAATTTCTAGCCTTCATCAGAGGCTAAGAACCAAAGAACACAAAAAATAAAATCTAAACAGAACTACATAAAGTAAACAATTGTACAGAATCAAATTAATAAAATTAAAGTGGTGGGAAAATGTATATATAGGTAGGTAATTGAATAAGTAAAAATAACATAATTAAGAAAATAAAATTAAAATTGTAAGTAATATGAATATTTTAGTTTATTGATTGGAGAAGAAGGTCGGGAGG
>NW_027112014.1:1364197-1365709 GCF_000696795.3 Halyomorpha halys
ATCTGTTCTACAGGGGTAAGAGCCACATTATTAAAGTATACTTAGGTATACTAGGTCGTAGACGGTAGGTTTACAACGAAGAGTAAAGGTGATTTGATGGTATTTGTTGGATTTATTTTTATCCTCCAATTTCGGCACCATTCTTCGAGGGTTTTGATTTGGAACTGGAAAGTTCGGGATCCAATCAAATGGTTATTTTTAACTTTTATTTTGTTAAGACCTTAATGTTCCATATGTAACCAATCTAGCCCGAACCAGATTTCATTCTTCCATACTAAACTCCCTAACCGCTCAAACCCCCTATTTTCTAACCTAGCATCCTCTTCCATTCATGATAATCCTTCTAGGCGCCTGAAAAGAAGATGGCCACGAGACCTGCTAATGTCCATTGTGTGAAACTTCAAACTTTCAAAAAAATATTGTTAATTTTTTTTTACACCATTTTTCCTAATACTTTCTGTAATCCAACCCCCCCCCTCCCCGCAACAATTAGTACTGATCACTGAGATTAAACTGTATATATACACATTATTTTTTTTTAAGAGCCACTTTGCATGTATTCCCAACTCTTTATTTAGACGTTCTAATATTAGTGCTGTCGACAGTCTATCATAATCAAGGCACTCTCTAAAATAAATATAGTATTTGGAACACACAACAAACTACACCAATCAAAACAAGGAAGGTTTAAGTCAACAATCAGCGTAAGTGGAGCACAACAAACAATTATTTTTAAATTCAAACGCCTGTTTTTTAAAATAAATAAATAATTCAAAGCTCTGAAAGGACATAGAGAGCGCTAGAGGAATGAGAAGGTCTGATTATTAATAACATATATGGAAAACTATCGATTATTCGTATCATATTTCTTCACTGTCACTTCGATTACACAAGCATTGACAAATATATTTCATAATTTAATTATTATTATTTTATTTAAATTAAAACATATATAATAACTCTGAGCCCTCTGGCATCGTCTGTTGGAAAACGCAATACAACATATCTTAAAACATCACTATGATAGTATAGAAGTTTTTTTTTTCGTTGAAATTGCATCAATGAATTTTTTTTAGAAATTATTTAATACGAAAATTAAAAATTCACTTATGACAGGTTTCACTATCATTGAATCTACACAACAATGGTGGCTAGAATGTAAGATATATTTATATATATGCGATAAATAAAGTAGGATTACATATGTTGACACTGTCTGACGCAAATGATAAATTAAGAAACGCTCGTAATCTGATGTGAAGAGGATGCGATGATCGCTGGGGTTATTGTATTCCCGAAATAGCAGGCAGATAGTCCATGTCCTCCCATTGTTCAGAATTTAGCAAGGCATCAGCACCAACGTGTGAATTTTTTTTTTTTTTTATTATTATTTGTTTATTGTAATTTACAACTGTACAAAATAATACAATAAGTAAATATGTTGTATGTTTCATATACACTTGAAAATCTTGGGAAGGAACCACCCATTGGTGGTACTTCAAACATTAATTT
>NW_027112014.1:1367139-1370186 GCF_000696795.3 Halyomorpha halys
CATGCGCTGCCATCACCAATTCTTCTGTCTCGTCTATTACACGGTCATTAATTTTTAAGCATGTTAGGCATGATATATAAAAGGTAGGGCTGATGGACCGGGATTATTTAGATAGAGATGAGTACAGAAGAGTCTTGCGTGGTCTGAGGAGAGAAAACGTAGACACGCAGAGTTCATGAGGGACATATGGAAGAAGAGGAAGCAGATGAAGTAGAAGCATTAGAATTATGATAAGCGCGTGGTCTTGGAATTCGAAATTTCGACGTAAATACATGTTTTGAGGCCCTCTGAATTAAAATACCCTAATCTCCCAAAATAGTCAGTATATGTTTGTGTATGAACAGCGAATCTCAAAAACGAAAAGTTATAACAAACAGAAATAAGATATTCAATGTGTCTGGTACGTGACAGCAACATTTTGTCAATCGATAGGTCAGAAGTGCCACTTTATTGAATCGATTTTTCACATTTGTTTCGATATTCTCGAAAACGACTCTAATGATTTTGATTAAACACGTCATTTCAATGTAGAATTAAATAGTAAATAGATAGGTCATCGAAATAATCTGACAGGTTTCAAATAACAAATTAATAAAAAAAAATCTTCTCAAGTATGATCTATTTATTTATTTTTTTAAAAAAACAGTTCTCATTGTTAACAATAATACACAATCGAAAAATATAAAATACTAAACAATTTTATAAATAACTTTGTTTATTTATTGATAGATTAAAATTCGAAGAACGCCCACTACAACAAAAAATACAAGTCAAAAACTCCTTAAAATGTAGGCCACTACAGAAGAAGGAAACGGTGCAGTACAAGAATATATATTCATGCTAAAAACCTTAAATGAAATCCAGAAATAGGGGTTATGAAGAAAAAAAAAATTGATAGATATTATATACCAGCCCCTCCCCGTTCCAATAATCCACTGGCGTAAGCCAACCAAGTAACAACCTTCATTGGACCCCTCACCTAACCTATAATGCCAAAAGGCAATCCAAGGTATCCTTCACACCCAGCTATACATATAGCATACCTCCTATATGTACGTACTAAATACCAATTAAAATCTTTTCAGGAGAGTAAAAAAAAAAAAAAAGAAAAAAAAGATATTGATAGATATTACAATCTGCCACACAGTTGTGGGCAATAGGTAATAGTGATGAATGATCACATTCATACTAAAATAAAATAAGAATAAAAATAAATAAATAAATGAAAAAAAAATCTCTTAAAATATATACAAACAGAAGGATAAACAAAATGAACATAATCAAACTATGTGTATGAAAAAAAAATAACATAATGATAAAATAATATAATCTCTAAAAATAACAATCGACCTGAGGATCCCTGAGCCCACTCTATCCCCCACGTGTGAGGGGTAGAGCAGAGCTCAAAAGATTCCAGAGCATCCCTCTCGCTGTGCATCACTGGTTTATAAATAACTAACGGAAAAAAAGTAAAAATAGAGATCAAACGGGAGAAGCCGAGACCAACCGATCTATCTCGATTGCATTACGGCTTTGTAATATTTTATTACAACTGTTGTTGTTAACTGTTGTATTTTTAGCAAGAGCAAAATTTATATTAGTTACTCCCAACTCGAGAAAACTTTTTTTTTTAATAATTTATTTATTGCTATTTACAACTGTATACAATTATATACAACTAGTAAATTTTCTATTAGATATAAAATGACATGATACAAACATGTGAAGAATCTACCAATTAATAGAACTCCAATAACGTTACTAGAGAAGTAGATATGGGGGCCATCTTCTTTTCAGAAGCCTTGGGGGATTATACAGTATTGACGGAGAAGCCAGGTTAGAGCCAAGTGGTTTTGGAAGGATGGTAAGTTTTGGTCTGGTCTTGGTCAAATTGGCCACATATGGAACATTGAGGTCTTGATGGATGACTTTATTTGAGACAAAGTAAGGATTTTACGAAAGATTTTAGACTTTAAGGATTGAATAAGAGAAGAATGCGGTGGTATAGTGGAGCCACAAAGCTCAAATCCGTATGTCCAGATCGACCTTATTACAGTCATGTAGATCAGTCTTTTGTAATGTGTTGGAAGTTTAGACCGTTTGTGTAGTAAGTACTATAATAGGCGAGCAGTTTCCTGACTTTTCAGTCTTGTATGAGGGTTCCTAGATAGTCGTTGAGAAAACATAAAATACTAATTTTATAGCAACAAAAAAATAAAAAAGGTTTTAGACCTAACAATAAAATTAAAAATTATTATAGCAATTTAAAAGAGAAAATTGAAATAAAAAGTTAATCGGGATTGAGATATAAAATTTCATGTTTAAATTCTCCAGCTATCTATATAGGTGAAGCTAAGCAAACGTTGGGGGATAGAATATATCAACACAAAAATGATACAAGAAATAAAGAAAAGGATCCCAATAAAACAGCACTTATACAGCATACAGCCAAAAATAAACATAATTTTGATATTGATAACACCATGATTTTACATAAAGAAAACAATAAGGTTCAAAAGAAAAATACTTGAGTCAATTTATATATCAGAGAACATCAATTACACAGTTAATTTTAAAACAGATAATAGGAATTTAAACCAACATTATGCAGAGATTTTAAGCTAAATAAATTTATAAAAATATTGAAGAAATTTGTTACTATTTACAATTAATTTTAATATGAATTTTGAGAATTAGAATAAATACCAATTAAGACAAAAATGCAATTTAAATTGAATTTAAAACAAGGCTGACCTGTGTGAGTAGGAGGTTATAAATAGTTTGATTATATGGTAGTGATATTGTGGATAATCTGAAAATTAGAAGTTTTACATATTTATGAATTTTTAATAAAAAACTAGGTAACTAAACATAAGCTTAGGTAAGCTTATTAATAATAAATATGACTCTCTAATAATTGACTTTTTAAATAGGTTTTTAACTTATAATTAATGACCTGGGCAGAATAGCCTGCAAAAGAAATTTTAAATTTTAATGTGAGGAACAATTTATAATTGAAGGTATGTTATATTATTAGTGATAATGTT
>NW_027112014.1:1370236-1371747 GCF_000696795.3 Halyomorpha halys
AGGCTGACCTGTGTGAGTAGGAGGTTATAAATAGTTTGATTATATGGTAGTGATATTGTGGATAATCTGAAAATTAGAAGTTTTACATATTTATGAATTTTTAATAAAAAACTAGGTAACTAAACATAAGCTTAGGTAAGCTTATTAATAATAAATATGACTCTCTAATAATTGACTTTTTAAATAGGTTTTTAACTTATAATTAATGACCTGGGCAGAATAGCCTGCAAAAGAAATTTTAAATTTTAATGTGAGGAACAATTTATAATTGAAGGTATGTTATATTATTAGTGATAATGTTATTGTTATAAATGTTACAAATGAATATATAATATAAGCTGTTAAATATTTAGATGTCCTTGAGGATGGCCGAAATGGCCGAAACGTTGGACTGTTGATGAAATAAAAAGTGCTGAGGCTATACAAGGATACAATTTTTGATTTATTTAATAAAAAAGTTTTGTTCATAAGTTTCGTATTCTATGGTCTTCAGATTTGTTGTTTGGAAAATCACAAACAAAGCGATAACACGAACCCATTTTTTGCCGTACCAAATGTTTGCTTTATCAAGCGGTATAGATAACTATGTCCTATACGAGTGGTCCCCAAAGTGTGTCCCGCGGATAGAATCCTGTTCTTGAGGAAGACCATTAAGAGGAAAAGTAGACAGCAGACTTACCTCCTTTTCTTTCCTTGTATTTTGTTTAACCATTTATTACAATCTTTCCTATTGTTAAATTGTTATATTTCTTATAAACTTAATGTTACTTCTATATTTGTACTAAACTTAAAACAAGTTATTGTAAGATCAGGTGATTACTACCTACTGGATCTGCAAACTCTTTGGATTGGTGAAAGAGAAGACAAAAGACTGCCCACCTTACTAATCTAGTGTATGAAAAAAATGCCCGTTTTTCAACTAAATATTTGTATTATTATTTCTTTGATATAAAATACAATTAATACTCAAAGTATAGTCCATTGTTATCTACCGTCATTAGCCACCTGCTAGCCAATTGCTCGATCCCACGCTGATACCATTCTTTGGCTGTTAAAGAACTCTTGGACCGTAATTTACCACAAATTTATCAAATATTTTCCCTTGAAGGAAATGGGCGATGGATCGAAACAAGTAGTAATCCGATGGTGCAAGGTCTGGACTATATGGTGGGTGAGGCAGGAGTTCAAACCCATGAAGTTCATTAAAATTGCTGAGGAGTAAGTTCATGAGGGGCCAGTCTACTGCTCTTTTTCACCTTCCCCATGGAGAGTAGATGGCGACTAACAAGGGGTATTCATGATCTTTGGTTTAACATGTTTAAACGTGTTAAATGGAAAAACTAATGTTAAATCGAAAAAAATTGCCTTCTTTTACCGTGGTAAAACGAAATAACATTTAACATGACTGAGAGTCTGTTACTTGGTCTGTTAAATGGAGAATGACGTCACACAATAGACCAGTTGAGATCGCCGACATTTTTGTTGTGACAGCTCAGTTCTTTCGTGTGTTT
>NW_027112014.1:1372220-1377211 GCF_000696795.3 Halyomorpha halys
CACTTTTCACTCACTCGAGGCATGTTTTAATTAATTACTTAAATCAAAACTGAAGTAAACAATAACATGAGTGTCTGGAAGGAAGGTTATAAACATAAAGGCTTATACAACAAGTTGCTGAGAAAATCCGCTAGGGGCTCTTATGCATTTAACGTTTAACATGACTCCAAATAGGGCTGCTCACAATCTTATACTTATAACATTTAACATGGTAAAACATTTAACATTTAACACAACATCATGAATACCCCTAATGTATCTTTCGACACACCACACTCTCTGTCAAATTCGCGAGTACTTGTGGACGGATTTGACCCAACAGCTTCCTGCAGAATCTCATCAATATAATGGTCGCCCGTAGCCCCAACGTCGTCTCTCAACTGCCAAATTTTTCAATCCAACGCCGTGCAGAGCACTGATCAAGGACACCTTCCCCTTCATATTTAATAATTTCACGAGTTGCTACAATTATGCCTTAAAAATATGGGAATTTCATAGGACACAATCACGTTTCTTCTTTGAAAACAAATAACTAAACTGAGGCTTTTTTTGAAGAAATGGAATGGGATTAAACAAGCTTAGAGAATGCTGTAAAGGGATTATTAAGTATTGGTAAGTATTAAATACGATTAAAATATATACAGTCCTTTGTAATCTTAAATTTGATAAAACGGTCATTTTTATTAATATCCATCTGTGCACAGTGTATAATGCTACTCAGTTTTCATCTTCAACCTACAGTTTAATATCATCTCCACCTTTATCAGATCTATATCTGTCTATCCTCTTCATCAAGTGCAACCACCTGCTAATTATTCTCATATCAACCTACAGTCACCTCACAGTCTGCATATCAAGTATGCTACATCCATCTATGCTACATTCACATATTATTCCATTAGTTCCATATTTATAATAGTAGTCCTTCAAATTTTAATAAATTTATTTCACCAAGTAACTTGTAATTTATCTTGATTTATCATAACGTTTTTAAATTATTAATGTTTATTTTTTAAGTGCTCTTAAGGTTAGGTTTTATTTTATATATAATTGACTTATATATAATTGACCGTAAAAATTTAAGCATAAGAAGATTGTCAGGGTTGCACTCCTCCTTTCGCTTTATTGTCGCCTTCTGTTCAACCTTTCGCTTTGAACAGCCCTGATGAAGCCAAGCAAAGTGGGGCGAAACGTCGGACATTAAAATAGTTTTAAATTATTTGTTTTTTTTTTTTTACCGTAATCCTGACCATCTTCTTATATATATAAGTTTATTTTATAGTTTATTTATCCAATTAATTAGTTATTACTATTATTATTATTATTACACTGAGGGTCGGGAATCCCTTCCTCACTTCGACCCAATTGGATCTTTTGTAAGTTACCCCTCTTTCCACTAGAGATCCCATATGAATCCTATGCTTCTTATGAAGTTCAATAATTCTTTTGGGTTTATTCAAGAAATGTCTTCAGGCTCCATTCTGTCCTGTCCCAGATACTGTAATCTTCTGAATGCAAGGGCTTCACATTCACACAGAATGTGCTGTGCCTTTTCTTCATCTTCCATACATAGACGGCAGGTGGAATCCTCCACCAGCCTCATCTTCTTAAGATGATATTTTAAGGGGCAGTGGCCCATGAGGAGTCCTGTTATCGTCCTCAGTTCATTTCTAGTAAGGTTAAGGTAAAAGTTTACCTTTTCCTCTGATATTTTAATGAAGAGCTTGGATTGCTCATGCCTGGTTTCAGCGTCCAGTATGTTTCCTTCTCTTTTTGTTCCCAGGAGTCAACCACTTTTCTGATTGCACTTGCAGATATGTTGCAATATGGCTCATGGCCAATTAGCATCATTTCTGATCCCTTCCTAGCTAGGATATCTGCCACCTCGTTTCCTTCAATCCCCTCATGTCCTGGGGTCCACATCAAGGTCAGTTTATTGCCTCTGGCTAATTCCTTCAGTCTCTCTAGGCAATTCCAGACTAGCCCTGATTTTATAGTATAGGACATTATTGCCTTTAAAGCAGCCTGGCTGTCTGATATTATATAAATCCTTTTTCCTTTTGGATTGTTTTTAATGTTTTCTAATGCCGCTATTTCTATTGCGTGTATTTCAGTTTGGAAGACAGTTGGGTATATTCCCATTGCTAGGGTTCTTTTGCAATTAGGTCCTACAACCCCAGCCCCTGCTTTTCCTTCCTTAACTGATCCATCAGTATACCAGACCAATGCGCCCTTCTCAAATTTAGTGCCTCCTTTCCTCCATATCTCCTTGTCTGGAATACATACATTAATTTTCTTTTCAAAATCAAGTCTGTTGGGTAAATGGTCACTTAGAAAGCTCATCCATTCTTTACCCTTAATCTTATTTAGGATCTTTAAGTATCCTTGATAGTTTCCTGGTTTATAATTCCAGTCACGTTCTATACTTAAGGCACTCATTTATAGCTTCTTTTTGTATCCAGATGTGTAGGGGAGTTAGATTCAGAATAGTCTCCATAGCTGCTGTGGGACATGTTCTGATTGCTCCTGTCACACTTAGACACGCCATTCTTTGTACCTTTTCCAGTTTTGTTTGTGAGGTTTTTTCCTCTGTTTTCGGCCACCAAATTGCCGATAATTAATTAGTTATTTAATTTAATTTTTTTATTTAGTTCCCATTATTTCAATTGATCTTTTAAAGAATTTTTGGTCTATTAATGATTTATAATTAAATTATATTAATATTATTAAATATTGTTTGTTTAACTTAGAATTTATTTTGTTTATTGTCTAATCGATTAAATAATAGATATATTTTAATTTTCTATTATATTCTTCATTGATCTACTAACGTACACATTACACGCCCAAAATACACATCCGTGAAATCCAGCGTAATCTGGGCATATTGCAAGAGCGTTCCTTGGACAGCCAGGCTGTGGCACCAACATTCCTTCTTTATCTATCCCCGAGATATAGATATGATTTCACTTGGAAAGTTAGCTAACAAGCACTTATCACCCATTACTGCTCCATTAATGGTGAATTTTTAAAATTCTAAAACAGGCAGTAAAATAAAATATTCAAGAAGATAAGTTTATCGGACGATAACTCGGAAGCTAGGCGCCGCCCAAGTCGGCTAACTCATCCTTGATGTCTCTCCAATTGGATTACGTCCAGGCATTAACTCCAACTTTTCGAACACGTATATATATATATTTACTCTTTTGTTACTAAATTTGTTCAGGACGAAGAGAGCTAAGCGAGTCATAATCTAGTAGTACAAGAGCCCAAAAGTTGAAAAAAATCAGTTATTTCACCACAATTTCTGATTACATTAATGAAAACTATGTATAATTGCTAGTCAAAATTGATGAATCTACCAAGTATATAGAATGGCGATTGTTTAAAAACTTTTAAAAAAAAATTTTTTTATTCGGAGCTCTCACATCATTTAAAGTAGAGTAAATTTTTACTAATACGAATGTGGACTGAAGAATTTCCGACCTAACAAAAATACTAGATATTTTTCTGAATTGTTTTTTTTATTTTTCAACATACCCTATTTATCATTAAAACTACCATCACTAGAAAAACTAAGAGAAGATCAATTAAAGTAGATTAAATTTTTAATAATACGAGTGTGGTCTGAAGAATTTCCAACCTAACAAAAATTCAAGACATTTTTTCTGAATTTTTTTTTTAGTTTTCAACATAGTCTCTATATCTTTAAAACTACCATTACAAGAAAACCTAAGATAGCATCATTTAAAGTAGAGTAAATTTTTACAAATACGAGAAAAGACTGAAGAATTTCCGACCTAACAAAAATACAAGATATTTTTCTGAATTGTTTTTTTATTTTTCAACATAGCCTATTTATCATTAAAACTACCATTACAAGAAAACCTAAGATAGCATCATTTAAAGTAGAGTAAATTTTTACAAATCCGAGTAAGGACTGAAGAATTTCCGACCAAACAAAAATACAAGATATTTTTCTGAATTGTTTTTTTATTTTTCAACATAGCCTATTTACCTTTAAAACTACCATCACTAGAAAACCTAAGATAACATCAATTAAAGTAGAGTAAATTTTTAATAATATGAGCGTGGTCTGAAACATTTCCGACCTAACATATATACAAGACTTTTTTTCTGATTTTTTTTTTTGATTTTTTAAAATAGTCTTTATATCTTTAATACTACCATCACTAGAAAACCTAAGAGAACATCATTAAAGTAGAGTAAATTTTTAATAATACGAGTGTGGTCTGAAGAATTTCCAACCTAACAAAAATATAAAACACTTTTCTGATTTTTTTTTATTTTTCAACATAGTCTCTGTATCTTTAAAACGACCATCACTAAAAAACCTAAGATAGCACCATTTAAAGTAGAGTAAATTTTTACTAATACGAGTAAGGACTGAAGAATTTCCGACCTAACAAAAATACAAGATATTTTTCTGAATTGTTTTTTTATTTTTCAACATAGCCTATCATTAAAATTACCATCTCTAGAAAACCTTAGAGAACATCAACTAAAGTAGATTAAATTTTTAATAATATGAGCATGGTCTGAAACATTTCCGACCTAACAAAAATACAAGACTTTTTTTCTGATTTTTTTTTTTGATTTTTTAACATAGTCTTTATATCTTTAATACTACCATCACTAGAAAACCTAAGAGAACATCATTAAAAGTAGAGTAAATTTTTACTAATACGAATGTGGACTGAAGAATTTCCAGCCTAAAAAAAA
This sequence comes from Halyomorpha halys, assembly GCF_000696795.3. Lineage (NCBI taxonomy): Eukaryota > Metazoa > Arthropoda > Insecta > Hemiptera > Pentatomidae > Halyomorpha > Halyomorpha halys. Next base: position 1,376,964 of record NW_027112014.1, read on the forward strand.
TTCAAGACATTTTTTCTGAATTTTTTTTTTAGTTTTCAACATAGTCTCTATATCTTTAAAACTACCATCACAAGAAAACCTAAGATAACATCATTTAAAGTAGAGTCAATTTTTACTAATACGAGTAAGGACTGAAGAATTTCCGACCTAACAAAAATACAAGATATTTTTCTGAATTTTTTATTTTTTATTTTTCAACATAGTCTCTATATCTTTAAAACTACCATCACAAGAAAACCTAAGATAAC
>NW_027112014.1:1377726-1380182 GCF_000696795.3 Halyomorpha halys
CATCATTTAAAGTAGAGTAAATTTTTACTAATACGAGTAAGGACTGAAGAATTTCCGACCTAACAAAAATACAAGCTATTTTTCTGAATTTTTTATTTTTTATTTTTCAACATAGTCTCTATATCTTTAAAACTACCATCACAAGAAAACCTAAGATAACATCAATTAAAGTAGATTAAATTTTTAATAATATGAGCGTGGTCTGAAAAATTTCCGACCTAACAAAAATACAAGACTTTTTTTCTGATTTTTTTTTATTTTTTAACATAGTCTTTATATCTTTAAAACTACCATCACTAGAAAACCTAAGAGAACATCATTTAAAGTAGAGTAAATTTTTAATAATACGAGTGTGGTCTGAAGAATTTCCAACCTAACAAATACAAAACATTTTTCTGAATTTTTTTTTTTTTATTTTTCACATAGTCTCCTTGTAACTCTACACACTTCTCTCAGTGCTGCTCTCATCTCTGTAACCCGTCCAAAAAGTACTTGACGTTTTTCTCTCCAAAATAAATGTTCATGAAGGTGATTGCCTCTTCGTTTGACGAAAATCTCTGTCATCCGAGCGCAATTTTTAAATGAAGAGACAAAAAGAAGTCATACAGATAGAGTTAATAAACAAATCAACCTACTATGTACATAGGGGAATTGTAGAAAATTATAAAATATATATACATATATATTTTTTTTAAATATGTGTTCATCGATGACTACAAATACACAATAACACGATTCCAGGGTGTACGTTTTGGTGAAAAAGTGGTATCGAGTTGCTAGTAGGTAACGTCCGATACGGTAGTGATTCCAAAGGGTTAAGTATAGTCACTAGAGGTTAGCAAAATAGGACTAATAAAACCCATTTGTCTAGTTTCCAATAACCCTAAAAATACTAGTTTCCGGTACCAAAAATACCAGTTACCGGTACTAAAAGTACTATTCATCAAACTAGCAAGCACATATTTAGTAATGATTTTCTATTTTAAAAACTGTGCCAACCACGATTCGATCATCCTTTACTAAAAAGGAAAAAATTACAATCTTTTCAAAATAAAGTCATTAGAATTGCAGTGGATGCTCCTTGGTTTGTAAGGAGGAAATTACAATAATTGAATTAAATTAAATTGCATCGGGAATTACAAATAGAGACAATATAGGATTACATAAAAAAAATATTCACGAAGTTCCACTCCCAGTTACCGACAGTTAAAGAACCAGTGACCTACAACTTGGGAAACCCAACCACAACCCGAAGACTGAAGCCCTGGCTGTTGCAGGACATACTGTTATAAGTTCTTTTATTGTCACTCTAAAATTTTATTTTATCTTATTTCTTTTTTTTTTCTCTTCATCTTTTTTTTAAATTCACTTTCTTTTATTTCCGTTAGAAGTCATTTTTTTAAAATACATAAATGTCATTGTTTTTGTTATTGACTTTATTTTTATTTTATATTATGAATTGTTGTTTTAATTTATTTATTTTATCATAATTTTGTATTATTTATAACATTGTATACAGTTAGGGGTGTATTTTGTATGAAACCCTCCCCTTAATCAATTGTTAAAAAAAAAATGTATCTCTTACAGTAACCACGTAAGACCCACCAGGCCAATCTGGTATTAAATAAATTAACGTATTAAATAAATCTTCTACTGGAAGAGTATCTAGAATTAATATAAATTTGGTGAATGAAACAATCTTCGTTGTTTAACTGTAACAATTTATTTCATATACAACAACAACAACATTTCGGGATTATCCTCCATCTTCAGATTGCTAAAAAGTCAAATTCAACAAAATTTAAACATATGCTTACAACATTACTACTATGTCATATAATCATCAAAACTATTCATAAACTATTTACCTGATAAAACTAGTTTATATATATATAAAGTATAATTAACTCCTTAATTTGTCATTAATGCTAATATTGAATCATATAATTGTCACTTATTAAATAAAAAAACTGTTTTTAATATTAACTATTATGCATTTTTAAGGAGAATAATTATGAAATGAAACATAACCTTCAGGAAGGTAATTATTCTCCTTAAAAATGCATAATAGTTAATATTATAAAAAGTTTTTTTATTTAATAAGTGACAATTATATGATTAAATATTAGCATTAATGACAAATTAAGGAGTTAATTATACTTTATATATAATAGTTTAATCAGGTAAATAGGTTTGATGATTATATGATATAGTAGTAATGTTGTAAGCATATGTTTGAATTTTGTTGAATTTGATTTTATAGCAGGTCCGCCGGTGTTCCTCAAGGTATTATCTTAGGTCCCATTCTTTATACGGTTTATACAGCTGACATCCCAACCCACCCTAACACAGTCCTAACAACATACGCTGATGACACATGTATACATTCTTTAAACAACGACCCAACTAATGCATCACAAACACTACAGGCACACATAACATCTATTGAAGAATGG
>NW_027112014.1:1380412-1381587 GCF_000696795.3 Halyomorpha halys
TTCCGATTGCTACAACACTTACTCGACAAACGCTCTAAACTTCCCATTCACTACAAAAAATTAGTATACACTACAATAATCAGACCAATTTGGACATATGAAATTGAGCTCTGGGGCTCCACCAAACCATCAAATTCTTTTCGCATCCAATGGTTACAACCCAAAATCCTACGTAAAATCCTTGATGCTCCTTATTACGTCACAAATAAACTCATTCACAAAGACCTTAACATCCCATTCGTAGCAGATTTGACCCAAAACAGATATGCGTCTTTTCATTCCAAACTCCTTAACCGTCCTAACCCATTAATTCTTAATCTTTCATCCTTAACAATCCTTGATAATCCTCCGAGGCGTCTGAAAAGAAGATGGCCACGGGACCTTCTAATTTAAATTAATGTTTGGTTCCTTCCCAAGATTTTCAAGTGTATATGAAACATACTACATATTTATTTACCTATTGTATTATTTTGTACAGTTGTAAATTACATTAAATAAATAATAAAAAAACATTTTATAGCAACCTGACGATGGGGGATAATCCCGAAATATAGTTGTTGTTGTATATGAAATAAATTGTTACATTTAAACAAAGAAGATTGTGTCATTCACCAAAAGCATATAAATAAATAAATAAAAGACACAATTCGACCACGCATGCAACATTGATGATAGTTTTGGCTCGTATTGGAATAAGCCATATAATATAATGCGCTATACTTTATCCACTAAAGAGGTGTTTCACTATTGTTTAAATGATCTAATGAAAATATATAGTTTTTGTAGTGTGGAAGGAACAGGTGGACTTGCTAAAATATTTGCACTAGCAACCTCTGTTGTGTTTCTTTTTTCTTCCCTCAGGACCTGAGCTGGGACATCTCCCTCCAGGCACGCACCGATATTCTATCTGATCCAGGCTGACCGAGGGTACTCTTCAACAGTAAACTAGAAAATAGCAGTAAATAATTCTCTCATTATGTGCATTTATATTCCTAAATAATAAGACATTATATGTTTATAATATATTTATTAGTGAGGTCGTATGAGTTCTTACAAATTTTTTTTTTTTTTTAATTTAGATTTATTTATTGATAGATATTACAATCTGCCACACAGTTGTGGGAAATAGGTAATATTGATGAATGATCTCATACATACTAAAATAAAAAAATAAA
>NW_027112014.1:1381947-1413909 GCF_000696795.3 Halyomorpha halys
AGCCAGTGGAGGCTGAGCAAGTGCGCTAAAGCCGCAAACACTCAACTTGAGTGGAGAATCTGACTATTGCCACAACTCCAATTGTCCATTTTTTTATTTTAATAAGCTTACAAATTTTAACTTTCACTTAGCAATATATGGAATATACAAGGGGTATTCATGACGTGTTAATTGTAAAACGTTTTACCTTGTTAAATGTTATAAGTATAGGAGCTCCTAGCGGGTTTTCTTGGCAACTTATTTTATAACCTTTCCTTCCAAAACTTCGTGTTACTGTTTCCTTCTAAGTTTCGATTAAAGTCATTTATTACAAGATGCCTAAAGATGTTGTGTGAAAATATGACCCCTGAGTGACTTGTTGATCTTCTAGCTTATGAGGAAGAAAATAAGTATGAGCTAATTGACAACTGCCATTATATTATAATTATTGCCATCCATTGCTTTATTAGTTATAAAAACATCCAAAACAATACTGACACAATCAAAGCACGAGAGAATAATATGTATAATATTAAATTTCTTGGTACTACGACAACATATAAAATGATGAGCTGAGCAGGTCTGTTGTATGACGTCATTCTCTATTAAACAGACCTAGTAAGAGACTCTCAACCATGTCATATGTTAAATCGTTTTGACATGGTAAATGAAGGAAATATTTCTCCATTTAACACGCTTTAACCTGTTAAACTAAAGATCATGTATACCCCTATTATACGGAGGGCTAAGTATAGTATCGATTTTAGTTATTCTAAAAGTTATTCTGTTATTCTTGTAGCATATAATAAATCTTTTAGTATACAGAGTGTTTAAGGGTTAAGTGGCTAAACTGAAAATATGAACTGAGGACCTCAAAATAAGAAAAACATTTCCTCTTTAGGTATGTCCGCAAACGCTTTGTTATGAGATATTCACACCTAAAGATTTTCATTGTTATGAATTATTTACATTACATGAAATAAATAAAACCTAATTATAAATATATTAATTCAAATTTAGATTCGTATCGCTATCGGATACAAGGAATAAACAGTTTTTAGCTGAGGTTGGGAAAATTGTTTACGAAAACGTGTTTGAAGGTGATTATTTTTTGCAAACACAGCGATCGCTAGGCACTGCCAACTCTATAACAAACATAATTTCGAACAAAATATTTACAGATGCTGCATACTTTCTTAATACATTAATGAAAAAAATTATTTACTAGGTAATTGTTTTATATTGAATCGAAATTATAATAAATATCTTTAAACTTATTTAAATTAATATTTGTACTGCTACAACCCATGAAGGGTCAGGGGAGCAGTTTATAAGGAAGTATTGTTACTAGATCAATGGTTGTGCAAGGAGGTAATTTGGTCAGAACCACCCTCGACCAAAAGATTTTTACCGAAGCAAAAGTACCCATTCTATGAGGCTGAGTGGATTCCGCAGGGCTCCTGAAACTACAGGGCTGACTCACAGCTACAGATAACAGATAATAATTATTGCCTACAGCCAGATTCGAACTTGGAATTATTAGAACATAGCCTTACCAATGAAAATTAATATTTACCACAGACATATCGAATGCTAAAAATTATGTTTATATATTTTTTTATAAGGCCTATCTGGACATACGGAGTTGGGCTCAACTAAACCATCGAATTCCCCCGAATCCAATCCTTACAGTCTAAAATCCTCAATACTCCTTACTTAGTCACGAATCAAGTCATCCATCAGGACCTCAATGTCTCATATGTTGCCGATTTGGACAGAACCAGATACCAATCCTTTCATGATAAACTTCTCACCCACCCAAATCCACTTGTTTCTAACCTGGCTTCTAATAATCCTCCTAGGCGTTTGAAAAGAAGATGGCCTCGACCTCCGCTAGAAATGTTATTGGAGTTCAATGGGTAGATTCTCCACATGTTTGTTTTATGTCACTATGTCACCTACAGCAAATTTACTTGTTGTATGCATTTTTGAACAGTTGTAAATAACAATAACTAAATTATTAAAAAAAAAAATGTGTTCACAAAAGCGATTTAAGCCGTGCAACATAAAACATACATAAAAATATATAAAGACTTAAGAATCATAAATCTAATATATAAAAATCAGAAAAAAAATATTTTTTATTTATTTATTTATTTATTCAATGTAATTTACAATTGTACAAAATAATAAATACAATAAGTAAATATGAGGAATATTTCATTTACACTTGAAAATCTTGGGCAGGAACCACCCGTTGGTGGTACTTCAAGCATTAATTTAAATTAGAAGGTCCCGTGGCCATCTTCTTTTCAGCTCGGAGGATAATCAGGAATCGTTAAGGATGAGAGATTAAAAATAATAGGTTAGGATGGGTAAGGAGTATGGAGTGAAAATACGCATAATTGTTTTGGGCCAAATCTGCAACGAATGGGATGTTAAGGTCTTTGTGGATGAGTTTATTTGTAACGTAATAAGGAGCATCAAGGATTTTACGTAAGATTCTGGATTGTAAGGATTGGATGCGGGAGGAATTTGATGGTTTGGTAGAGCCCCAGAGCTCAATTCTATAAGTCCAAATTGGTCCGATTATCATCGTATATGTCAAGTAGGTGTTGTAGCAATCGAAATCTACGAGCAGTTTCTTGTCGTTTCAGCCTTTTATATGGATTCCAAGTAAGTCTCTTGTCAAGATGCAGTTCTAAGTATAACTAAAATACTATAATAATATGAAACAATATATAAACTTAATTAGATAAAAGGTTTTATTAGTAGATATGACAATATTATTATGAGGCGAATATAACCAGTGACGTACCTAGGAGAAGGGGGTAAAAGGGAATATGAGAAAAAAAAGAATACAACGTATTTTTCTTACCTGCGTCATTAGTTATGTTCACCACATATTATACTTTATTAATTGGTTTTCTTGTTTTAGCCCCGATGAAGACTAGAAATTCATGCCAAAACGTTTACTAATAAGTTTTTAATTTATTTGGGTTATTCTCCGATCGCACCCCCAAACAACTTCTCCTCATATATATTATCCAAGATCAACTATCTTCTCATCATTTTATATTTCAATATAGATATCAACAGATGACAACAGTCCCATTTCACAAGATGATGCAACAAAACCCCTAATGGCTCTGGTAAACAATTTTGAGAACTCAGACGTCACTCTAGAGTTCAACGACTGCCGAATATTCTTCGCTTCTTGAGGTCGTCTCTTTGTCATATCTATTCTGAGAAACAGGAATGCACCGCTTTAAAAAAAAAATAGAAATAGTAAATAGTAAAATACATAAAAAAAAAAATTAAAAAATCAAAATAATAATTCAAAGCCACATTCAAAACGTCACTTAATTTTAACCGATTTACATTTGTTAATTTTACATTCAAAAATGTTGGACACAAAATTACAATCAACCGGTGTTAACAAAGTTCCAATCACAATTACTTTTTAATTACTGTAATTTGGAATTGATGAAGTACAATTTCAATTACTTGGTAAAATCATTTAATTACAATTGTAGTCCCATGATTGCAATTAGAAGCTAAGATAGACTAATTTCAATTAAAATTACAAACGCAGTAATTGTGGCTTAGAATTACTTTTACTTAATACAGTAATTGTAATTGTGTCTTACAACTATAGTGATTTAATTGTATCTATGAGGACAGTCCAGAAAGTAACAGACGTTTTGAGATAAACTATTCACATTTTTTTTTTTTTAATAATTTATTTATTGTTATTTACAACTGTATACACATGTATACAACAAGTAAATTTGCTGTAGGTGACATAGTGACATGATACAAACATTTGGAGAATCTACCCACTGATAGAACTCCAATAACATTTCTAGAGGAGAATATCTCGAGGCCACCTTCTTTTCAGACGCCTATGAGGATTATTAGGTAATGAAGGAGAAGCCAGGGTAGAAACAAGTGGATTTGGGTGGTTGAGAAGTTTGTTACGGAAGGAACGGTACCTGGATCTGGCCAAATCGGTAACATATGGAACATTGAGGTCCTGATGGATGACTTGATTTGTGGCAAAGTAAGGAGCATTAAGAATTAACGAAGGATTTTGGACTGTAAGGATTGGATTCTGGAGGAATTCGATGGTTTTGTGGAGCCCCAAAGCTCAACTCCGTATGTCCAGATAGGCCTTATAATAGTCATGTAGATCAGTCTTTTGTAATGAATTGGCAATTCAGACCGTTTGTCTAGTAAATGTTGCAATAGTCGGAATCTACAAGCAGTTTCTTGTCTTTTTAGTCTTGTATGAGGATTCTATGTCAGTCGTTTGTCGAGATGTAGACCTAGACCTAAGTAACGGATCTGTTCGACAGGAATAAGAGGGGTATTATTAAACGACTTTATTCAACTGTAGGGCAAGAGGTCATGAGGTTTACGTCGAAGGGTAAATGTGATTTATTCACAAATTAAAAAAAAAAACTCAAAGTTTATTATATTTATTTGAAAGGTACACTCTTAAGCTATTTTTCTACAAAATCGCCTTTCAAATCGAGACATTTATCATTCCGTGGCATAAGTTTTTCAAAATTACTGAAGAGAAAGAAAGAAAATCTCGTCACTTATGAAGTGCGGTCTGTGATTCGGTTTTTTTCTTTGTCTCAAAACAACAGGCCAATTGAAATTTATCGTCAGCTTTGTGATGTTTACGGGGAGGGGATAGTGAGTGAAAGCCGAGTGAGGCAATGGTGCATTCATTCTAAAAATGGCCGTAGCAGTGTTCAGGACGAGGACCGTAGTAGTGTTAGGCCTAGGCTTGTGACTGCTGACCTGGCAATGTGAATCAATGACAGGATTCGTGAAAGCCATCGTTTCACGATTACAGAACTGTCGGAACATTTGTACCAAATTTCACGGAGTTAACAAAGTGTGGTGTAGAAGCTTCATTACCACAAATTTTGTTCTCGGTGAGTTCCGAAAATCGTAACGGAAGACCATAAGAAACAGAGACTGGCTGCAGCACTGACCTTTCTCCAAGAATGCAGCACAAATGGTAATGCAGTTCTGGATCGTATCGTAACCGGGGGCGAGACTTGGAATCACTGTAAAACAAAATAGTACAAGAGCCAGGAAGACCAAAAAAAAACAGTTATCTCACCCCATTTGTTGATTACTTTAATGAAAACTATGTATAATTAATAGTGGAAACTGATGAGTCTGCCAAGTATAGGTAGGGGGAATACAAAATGGCGGCTGTTTCAGAACCTTAAAAACCACTAATTTTTCATTCGGAGCTCAATATCTTAAAAACTACCAACAACACAAGAAAATCTAAGCGAACATCATTTAAAGAAGAGTAAATTTGCTGAAATATTAGCCCTAAAAGAGCTATTTATTTCCAATAGTTCTCGAGATATAGTTTTTTAAAAAGCAAAATTTCTTAAAAATATACTGAAAGATTAGTAGTTAGTTAATTTATTTTGAGAATTCTATATCTCAGGAACTATGAGACGTACAGATGTCTAGTAGCACTCAAATTAAAGCTAGTTTAATGGACTATAAAAATGTTTATGACCTTTACCTTCGTAGTAGTTAGTAGTTTTCATATTTGCTAAAATAAATTGGTTTATAGTTGTTCGGACAATAAGTTTGATTTATGAAAAAATTCATTTCAGAAACCATTGGACGTACAGATGTCTGCTACCGCTCAAAATAAACTTTGTTAAATTTACTACAAAATAGTTAATTACGTTTATCTTTATAGGAGTAGTTGTTTTTATGATATTTGACAAAATAAACACACAAAATGTTAATTTCTAGTTGTTAGTATAAAATGTTAGATTTTTGAGAAAATATATCACTAGATCCATAATATGTCCGCAAATATGTCTGCCAACACTCAAAATATAGGAAATTTAACTTACTATAAAATAGTTTATGACACTTATATGGGGTAGTAGTGTTTATGATTTTTATGATATTCACATATGAATATGAATTTGGCAAAATTTGTCCGAACAAATAATAAATTCATTAACTACGGATCTTTCAGTACGTCCCATACAACATTTTGATGAAATGTTGCTTTTTAAAAAGCTATATCTCGAAAGCTGTTGTACGTAAATAGCTCTTTTAGGGCTCATATTTTAGCAAATTTACTCTTCTTTAAATGACGTTCTCTAAGGATTTCTTGTGTTGTTCCTACTTTTTAAGATATAGCGCTCCGAATGAAAAATTAGTTTTTTTTATCGCTTTGAAACAGTCGCTATTTTTTATTCCTCCTACCTATACTTGGCAGACTCATCAATTTTTACTAGTAATTATACCTAGTTTTCATTGAAGTAATCAAAAATTGGGGTGAAATAACAGCATTTTTTCTTCTCTTGGGCTCTTGTACTAAAACAGTAGTCGATTGAATGAGCGCTCACACATTCTCCCAAGAAACCACGAAAGTGTTTGCGAGCGCTGTCAGCAAGACAAGTCTTGAAGTCAAGAAAGGTTTTGTTACTGATGTCTACCAAAATTGATAAATTTCAATTGGCCTGATGTTTCGACCCAACAAAAACTGAATCACAGACCGCATTTCACAAGTGAGGGTTTGAAAAACTTATGCCATGGTGTAATGCATGTATATGCCATGATATATACATGTCTCAATATGAATGGCGCTCATGTAGAAAAATAGTTTAAGAGTGTACCTATTGTACACTCTTTCAAATGTATAATATAAACTTTGAGTTCTTCAATTTGTTAATTGTTTATTTCAAAATGTCTCATATTTTCTGGACAGCCCTTGTAACAATTGCTTTTATTACAATACATCCTAACACATTACAATTATATTTGTACAGCACTGCTTACTGTAAATAAAGCTTTTCTCACCCTAAAAAGTTAACATTTACAAAAATATAACCAAGAAAATAAAGCTCTTATACTAACATCATCAACCATTTCACAAACATTTGAGAAACATGTTCCTTTTGTTCAATATCCTCTTTATTCCTCATTTTCCAGCCCGCTGGAGTTACTCAAGGTAGTATACTCGGTTATTACTAGCATTTAAAGGAGCACAGCAAAATATAAAATATAAAGATTCCATAATAAAGGACTGGTTAAAGTAGGTTTATGGCTATCCAACTTCCCACTCATCTTCTTTTACCATCTCATATCAAGGACATATAGTATACAAGCCTAAGAAGAGAAAAAAGGGAAAAAAATCAGTTATCTCACCCCAATTTTTGATTACTTTAATGAAAATTATGAATAATTACTAGTTAAAATTGATGAGTCTGCCTAGTATAGGTAGGGAGAATAAAAAATGGCGGCTGTTTCAAAGCGATAAAAAAAACTATTTTTTCATTCGGAGCTCTATATCTTAAAAAATAGGAACACAAGTAAAACCTAAGAGAACGTCATTTAAAGAAGAGTAAATTTGCTAAAATATGAGTTATTTACGTTATATAAATAGTTTTCGAGATATAGCTTTTTTAAAAAGCAACATTTCACAAAAATGTTGTATGTGACGTACTGAAAGATCAGTACTTAGTGAATTTATTTTGAAAAATCTATATCTCAAAAACCATTTGACGTACAGATGTCTATTAGCACTCAAATTAAAGCTAGTTTAATGAGCTATAAAGTAGTGTATGATGTTTATCATCGTAGGAGTAGTAGTTTTCATGAAATTTTCTAATATAAATTGATTTTTAGTTGTTCGGACAAATTCTCATTTACCAAACTTATATTCATATGTGAATATCATAAAAACTACTACCACTACGAAGCAAGGTGTCTTGAACTACTTTATAGTAATTAAATTTCCTTTATTTTGAGTTTTGGCAGACATATGTGCGTCTTATGGATCTAGAGATATATTTTTTCAAAAATCCAAATTTTATACGAACAACAATAAATTAGCATTTTGTGAGTTTATTATGTCAAATTTCATAAACACTACTACACCTACAAAGATAAACATTATTCACTATTTTGTAGTAAATTTAACTAGCTTTAATTTGAGCGCTGGCAGACATCTGTACGTCCAACGGTTTCTGAAATTAAGTTTTTCATAAATCAAACTTATTGTTGGAACTACTATAAATCAATTTAATTTAGCAAATATTATGAAAACTACTATTCCTACGAAGGTAAAAGTCATAAACGTCTTTATAGTCCATTCAACTAGCTTTAATTTGAGTGCTAATAAACATCTGTACGTCACATAGTTCCTGAGATATAGATTTCTCAAAATAAATTAACTAACTACTAATCTTTTAGTAGATTTTTAAGAAATTTTGTTTTTAAAAAGCTATATCTCGAGAACTATTGGACATAAATAGCTCTTTTAGGGCTAATATTTCAGCAAGTTTACTCTTCTTTAAATAAAGTTCTCTTAGGTTTTCTAGTGTTGTTGGTAGTTTTTAAGATATAGATCTCCGAATGATAAATTAATGTTTTTTTAAGGTTTTGAAACAGCCGCCATTTTTTATTCCCCCTACCGATACTTGGCAGGCTCATCAATTTTATTATCAATTATACCTAGTTTTCATTAAAGTAATCAAAAATTGGGTTGAGATTACTGCCTTTTTTTCTTCACGGCTCTTGTACTTATGGAAACGATACATAAATTGCCTATGTATGTTAACCAAAACCTCTTAAACGTATATTTATATGTAACTAGACTGTTGGTTAAATATTTAGAACCAACTCAACATATTTTAGAGTAAATACAAAAACAAATTTTTAATCCCAAAACCATTCTAATATCAGGTATCAGCCCTGATAAAGCCCGACAGTGTTGCGAAACGTCAGTAACAAATAAATATTTTTTCCTGAATTTTTGTATATTTTTTTTATCAATAATTTCCATCTTACTACACTTTAATTATTTTTTTTGTTTCTTCAAATAAAACTTTAATCACGGAAATGTTTGAATCAATTATGCTGGGAAAAAGCTGACTACGTACGCTGTACTTAATACAAAAAAATAACGAAAAAACTAACAAGAATATCAAAATATTCATAACGAAGGAACCACAGCAGTGAGAATCGCCGCATAGCCGGAAAAAAATAGGTTATATAGAAAGATTTATTTTATTTTACTTGAATTGAATAGTTGAAAATACATTTTATTGAGGTTTATATAGCTAAAATACGACATATTTAGATTTAAATGGTTGAAAATACGTTAAATTGAGGTTTATATAGCTAAAAATACGTTAAATTCTGATTTGTGTGGCTAAAAATACTTTATATTGAGGTTTATATAGCTAAAAATACGTTAGATTAAGCTTTAAGTTGTTAAACATACGTTGTATTGATCTTTATACGAGTTATCTTTTACTGCAGTGAAAATTAAAAATAATAGGAGAGGAGTGCGAAATGAAACGCTTGAAGTAAAAACAAAGACTGATATTATTTGGGCCAGTACCTCTATTATATACATCTTAATCAGCTGTTCTAGTCGATCAGCTGTTATAGTCGATCTTTGTCAGCTGACATCGCGCTCAGGCCGTAACTTTCGGACAAAAAGATGTTACATTGAGATTTGTGCGACTAAAAATACGTTATGTTAAGGTTTGTGTAACTATACTTTTTTTTTTAACTAAAAGTGCTTTTTATTGAGATTTGTATAGCTGAAATACGTTATATTGAGGCTTGTGTGGCTAAAACTACCTTAGTTTGAGGTTTTTGTGGCAAAAAAATATATTATATTGAGGTTTATAATACGTTATAATAAGATATATTTAGGTTTAAATGGCTAAAAATACCTTAGATTGAGGTTTGTGTGGCTAAAAATGCGTTACATTGAACTTTACACCAACAAAAAGATGTTATGTTGAGGTTTATATGACTAAAAATACGTTATATTGGGGTACATCAGGCTGAAAATACCTTAGATTGGAGTTTGTGTGGCAAAAAATACGTTACATTGAACTTTATACCAACAAAAAGATTTTATATTGATGTTTATATGACTAAAAATATGTTATATTGAGGGTTTTATGACTAAAATACGTTATATTGATGTTCAAATGGTTAAAAATACGTTATATTGATCTTTATACGGACAAAAAGATAATTCATTAAGATTTGTGCTACTAAAAATACATTATATTAGGATTTGTGTAACAACCCTTTTTTAAGTAAAAGTGCTTTGTATTGAGATTTGTATAGCTGAAATACGTTATATTGAGGCGTGTGTGGCTAAAACTACCTAAGTTTGAGGTTTTTGTGGCAAAAAATATATTATACTGAGGTTTATAATACGTTATAATGCGGTATATTGAGGTTTAAATGGCTAAAAATACCTTAGATTGAGGTTTGTGTGGCTAAAAATACGTTACATTGAACTTTATACCAACAAAGAGATGTTATATTGAGGTTTATATGACTAAAAATACATCATATTGAGGTTTATAAGGCTAAAAATACCTTAGATTGGTGTTTGTGTTGCTAAAAATATGTTATATTGAGGTTCTTGTGGCTAAAAATACGTTATATTGAGGTTTGAATGGTTAAGAATACGTTATATTGAACTTTATACGGACAAAAAGATGTTACATTAAGATTTATGCTACTAAAAATACGTTATATTAAGGTCTGTGTAACTACACTTTCTTAAACTAAAAATACTTTATATGCCTGAAATTCGTATCATTAAGATTTGTGCTACTAAAAATACGTTATATTAGGATTTGTTTAACAAGCCTTTTTTTAACTAAAAGTAAGTACTTTTAGTTAAAAAAAGTTATATTGATATTTATATTATATAAAGTTATATTGAGGTTTATATGGATGAAAAGGCGTTAAATTGAGGTTCTTGTGGCTAAAAATACTTTATATTGAGGTTTATATGGCTAAAAATACGTTATATTGAGGTTTGAATGGTTAAAAATACGTTATATTGAACTTTATACGGACAAAAAGATGTTACATAAGATTTATGCAACTAAAAATACGTTATATTAAGGTCTGTGTAACTACACTTTCTTAAAACTAAAAATACTTTATATGCCTGAAATTCGTAACATTGAAGTTTGGGTGGCTAAAAATATGTTATATTGCAGTTTTTATGACTAAAAATACGTTATATGAGGTTCATATGGTTAGAAATACGTCATATTGCGATTCAAATACTTGTTAATTGACCTCTACAACACTCAAGTTCGATAAAAGGATTGTAATATTATCTTGTTGTGATTGCAATTTGTTTTCAATAAATTGGAATTGAAAAAAAAAAAAAGCCTAGATAATTTATTGAAATTTTCCATTTTGTATATAGCGAACAAAATCAAATCTATCTTGGTCAAGCAAGATATAGCTCTTTTGTTTATTCAGGGAGTAAACAAATGAAGATGTAACAAAACCAAATAGTTTTACATGAAAATGGTGCTACTATGAGTGGTTGATTTTCAAAATTTGTTTAATCTTAATCCTTTCTATGATTCAGCTATGTAAATGAGTCTTCAGAAGATGGTTCAAAAACAACGACTTATTACGAAGGTATATATAAAGGTATTACGAAACACGTTTTTGG
Source organism: Halyomorpha halys (assembly GCF_000696795.3). Lineage (NCBI taxonomy): Eukaryota > Metazoa > Arthropoda > Insecta > Hemiptera > Pentatomidae > Halyomorpha > Halyomorpha halys. Next base: position 1,393,448 of record NW_027112014.1, read on the forward strand.
GAGCTCTGTTGCATGTGGGTCGTCCAAATAGGGGGTCCAAAGCTCAACTCCGTATGTCCAGACCTTATAATAGTCATGTAGATCAGTCTTTTGTAATGGATTGGCAATTTAGACCGTTTGTCTAGTAAATGTTGTAATAGTCGGAATCTACGAGCAGTTTCTTGTCTTTTTAGTCTTGTATGAGGATGCATTTGACATTTAACATGACCTTCCTGCTCACAATCCTATACTTATAACATTTAACATGTTAACACATCATGAATACCCCTAATAAAGAGTGTTAAGACTTAACATGGACACCAATTGACTTATTTAAAAAATAAATACCAGTTTATAGAAATTGAAAAAATTATATATAAACGAATACTTTAATTTAAATAAAATTTAATGCAGTTTACGTTATGTTAAATCTACGTTAAACACCTGCTCGTCCCACACAACAACAATTAGCGAAGTGCTATCGTGGCGCTTCGTTTATCAGTGAGGCCGTGGTGCCTTTGTATGTTAATTTAACGATTGTAGTCTTTCGGTAAATCTTGTAAGCAACTTTTGAAATGAAAATATTTTAAATAGCACAGAGTTGTAATGTCGTTTTCCACAGAATATAAAAAGAACTTAATGTAACAATATGGGTAAATGATCGCTAGAATTCTTCCTAAACGATTTACAAGAAGTTTCGCCTTCCTTGAAAAAACTTCGTATTAAATGAACCGGAAAAGCAGTTAAAAAATATACATAAAATCTTTCGAAAGCAAAAAAAAAAAAAGAAGTAGTAAATTAAAAGCTTACGTGACTTAATTAACAAGAGGCCGTTTTATGTTTTTTCAGGGGCGTTTATAATTCCTCAACTTGGCCGCACTTGATAAATCTTTCTCTTTAATTCCTAATTGGTCGGGACCACTGTCGGCTGTTTGTACTTTATTCTATTTTATTATCAGCCTCCTCCCCCCCTCAAATTCACCCTCCCCCCTACTTCAATCTACTTTAGCTCAGTACACAGATTTGCATTCATCTTGATCATGAAAAGGTTCAGCGAACCATGGATAAATATTGCAACGAAGCGAACAGTGTTTAGTTTAAAAAATGAATTATTGGAAGGATACAGAAATATAATAAAGACTGCAAATAATTTTTAAAAAAGTAAATCTACAGAGAAATTATTGTTAAGATATCTATAAGTAATCTATATACTTCTCAACTGACATAAATAGAGCATTGAACTCAAACATTAATCCCATATACCGATCACTCTGCAGTTTTAACCAACTCAAAACTGAAGCATATCTAACATAAATTAAACATCTAATTATTAAATATCTAAATAAAAAAAAATAAGATGCATTAGCCAACTAAGAGTAGGGAACCCGGAGCTCATCAAACTACACCACGGAAGCAAAACCATCCTTTTCAAGGCAAACGAAGTCTGTCCATCCGTTTCGCCCCACTTTGCAGGGCTTCATCAGGGCTAAAAAGATACAAAAACAACTAAGAACATTACAACAATAAGATACAATATGGTAAATTGAGGTAGGATCCAAATTATGGATAGTAGATTTCGACTATTAAAGCACTTACTAGACAAACGGTCTAAACGTCCATCAAATTACAAAAGACTGATCTTCATGACAATAATAAGGCCTATCTGGACATACGGAGTTGAGCTTTGGGGCTCCACTATGCCTTCGCATTCTTCTCGTATCCAATCCTTACAATCCAAAATCCTTCGTATAATCCTCAATGCTCCTTACTTTGTCACAAATAAAATCATACATAAAGACCTTAATGTTCCCTATGGAACCGATCTAGCCCGAACTAGATATCACTTCTTCCATCATAATGAGAGTTTTCAATGGTTTCCTATATGTATCTCTAGGCAGTCGGTATCTGAAATTTTAAGTCTCTTTAATTCCTCTCTCATCTGCATCGTGTATCCTCCCTTGTTTTTGTAGCTAAAATTTTTTTTAAAGATCTTCTTATCCAATCTTTCCTCCTTCATCCTCTTCATGTACCCATAGAACATCACCCTTCTGATTCTCATCTCGGGTTCCAGTTCTTCGATGTTTCTGTAGATCTCTTCGTTAGATCTTAGACCTGTAACCTTCTTGTGTTTTCCTGGGCCCATAAATTTTTCTTAAGATTCTCCAATTTCCAACTTGGGTAAGCATGTGGTATTTTAATTATAACAAAGAAAGCCGAATTACTTCCATTTCCCGGGACGATGAAAGCACAACGCCCGTAGGCACGACGGTTTCCCATGCTACCAAACGAATGGGTTTTACTTCTGCCAAAGAATAATAAATAATCAATAAATATTTTATTCGTTATCACTAAACACTACTATGAAATAGTAATACATATGTTTATTATATTGAACATAAATTAACGGAGAGAAATTTTGAGTTCTATTTATCTGATTGTTTATCGGCTTCCTTTAGAAAGATCGCGGGGTTTCCTCATATGTCACCACAATTCATGAACAATTTTGGCACCAGAATAGTTTCATAAAATCTACATTAGAGTTACATTAGAAGTGGAAAAAACTATAATTGATAAGGAAAAGGTTACATTTGACATGGAAAAGGTTTTAGTCTACTTCGAAATGCTATAATCATGTAAAAATAGCAAGGAAGTTAAAATGACCTTTCTACCTGACATTTTTATTTATTTTATTTTTTTAAGATATAAAATCTCCTGCCCCACAGTCTCTTTTAAGAATACCCCACTTATTCCTGACGAACAGATCCGTTATCTAGGACTACGTCTGGACAAACGACTCATTTAAAATCTTTATACGAGACAGAAAAGACATCATGTACCCACCCTTCCCTCGTTTAAATCCCTTCTATTTAACCAACTTTTGCTCCATTATGATAATAATACAGATTTTGTAGTTAACCTTTTGCTTTGTTTTTTATTTAGTCAGTTTTTAATTAATCTATTTTTCTTCTCGGTGTATAAGTTATAATTAAGTGTGTTATAGCCAATAAATAATAATAAATAAATTATTATAAAATTAAAATTACCTTTTAATTGTTCTAAAGGGACCTAGTCCAAGAATAATAAACAATTTTTCATTTCAAAAGACAGGAAACTGTTCTTTGATTTCAACAAATACTAGACAAATGGTCTAAACTTTCAACTTTACATTACAAAAAAAAATAATTTATATGACTGTAATATTGCCTATCTGGACTTACAGAGTTGAGCTTTGTGGCTCCACTAAACCAAGGAATCCTTCTTACTTAATATGCTTCTAAGTTTGACACACAATCAAAACAGACATCAAGACCTCAATGTTCTTAACCACTCAAACCCACTCGTTTCTAACCTGACTTCTGCATTACCTAATAATCTTAAGTGTCTGAAAAGAAAATGGCCTTGAGATCTTCTCCTCTGGAAATGTTAAGTGCTATCGATGATTAGATTCTCTACATGTCTGTATCATGTCATTGTATAACTAACATCAAATTTAGTTGTATATATTTTAATACAGTTGTAAATATTAATAAATAAATTATTAAAAAAATACATATGTATATAAAATTGATTCCTAAACTTAGTCTAGGAACCAATAAAACCAAAAATACCTCAACAAAGAAATTAAAAACGATTCTAAGTAACACGCTAAAATACATTCTTTGTAAATTCTCAACTAGACAACCACTAATGATAGAGAGATCAAAGAATGTGCGCCACTAAATTCTTCCTTCAAGTCAACACATAATCGTGGTCATTGGCTATCTTTAGCACATCCCACGCCACCTCCACGGTTTTGCCAAAATCATTGCCATATTTAGGCGTCTTTTCGGAAATCAAAGACATTATATTGATTACATGGATCAATAAAGTTATAATTCAGTAACAACTGTATAACGAAGACATATAAAATTTTTTGCAGGGAAGTCAAAAAATTAATTGACTATAAATGTTAAAGAACTGAATTCATAAAAAATTTAAATTCTTTTATATAAAATCTAAAGTGTCCAGTTCAATAAGAATAAAATAATTCTTCAACTCTAATCGATTGTGAATATTTTCCTAATGTAAAGTACAATCTGGTGCTACATAACGCTGAATTGAGAGAACTGCACTCGAGAAAATCAGGTTAAAGCTTCGTGGGGTGTAAGGTATGAGACATAGTAACGTATGGATCCCTAAAATGTTAATAAACACTGAATCAATGGGTAAAGGTCCGAGGGGTTAGGCCGAAAAGTAGATAGGAAGATTGCACTAGACTGATTTATATTTGGGTTTGGATTGGTGTCACTGGACGAATACATGTAGAGGACGATTGATGGTATCAGTATCGAACCTTCGTATTCACTAAGCTTTTATTATTATTATTATTATTATTATTAATAATAATAATAAAAAATCTGGACAAATTAAAATTATGTAAACTAAATCGTCGGGCTCATTTACATCAATATTTTCACACAAAACGAATTCACAATTAATTCGTTAGCTCTTGTTTTAAACGAGCCATACCGTTCTTTGTATAATTTGAGAAAAACGTATTACGAATTCTTAACAAAAATTTCTTTTGAGGTTAATGACTTCCAATTTAATGAAATTTCTTTATTAAAATTATCACCAAATGGTACAACGTTTCGGGACCACTGTCCCATATTTCTTTATATTTCTTATTCTATTCTTACTTAGTAAGAAATATGGAGAGATGGCTGTGCTAAGGAGTAGTGAAGATGCACAAATTGTGACATGATTTCTTAGACGAAATTATGAGGTTTAAGGTGCATGAATATGGGACAGTGGTCCCGAAACGTTGTACGATGTGGTGATAATTTTAATAAACAAATTTCATTAAATTGGAAGTCATTAACCTCAAAAGAAATTTTTTTAAGAATTGACTCACCAAACTTCCTATAGATATAATCCGTATTACGAATTATTTGTGGTCTAAATAGTAGAACTCAAATAGTTTTTTTTTTTTAACAAATAATAACATAATGATGCTTGGCTTTTATTTAAGTCAAATATACATTATAAATTAATAATAAATGTTTTCAGTGGGGTAGCTCAGTGGTAAGGCAATGTGCTACTAACTCTTAAGAGTCAGATTCGAATCCGGCTGTGACATATCCTAGCCGCGATTCAACCCTCTGGGTTCGGAGGTTCTCTAGTCACCCTCACCCTCTAGTACGCTTAGTTAGGAAATAATCTGGCGGTCGAGCGTGATTCTGATAAAATCGCCTCCTTGCACAACCGTTGGTATAGTAACAGTACTTCCTTCAAAATTACTGAATCCCTGATCCTTCAAGGGGTGTAGTGGTATAGATTTATTTATATATTTTTTTTAATATTTTTGGTATTCATCTTTAACTTTCTTATTTTTTTTTTAATTTATTTTTATGAAGTAAAGTATTTGTGGCTTCACGCACTTACTCAGCCTCCACTGTATCATAACCAGTGAGTAAGTCAGTGGGTCTGGGCTGGGATATCAAGTGCTCTACGCATCATGAGTTTATATTAGTTGAAAATATTTTTTATTTTCTCCTATCCTTATTTCTTCACGTACATTGTTTGAGTGTGTTTATTTTATTTATCTTTCTGTTTGTATGCATAGAAATATTTTATTTATTTATATAAACATTTATATATATTTTTTTTATTTTAGTAGGAATGTGATCATTTATCACTATTACTTACTGCTCAAAGTAGTCGCAGATTGTTATATTTATCAATAAATATATACTATTTTATATATAGGAAGATGGTCAGTGTTGCGGTCAATAGTGTATACTATATATACATATATATATATACTATTTTATATATAGGAAGATGGTCAGTGTTGCGGTCAATAGTGTATACTATATATACATATATATATATACTATTTTATATATATGTATATAAGTTGACCGTAAAAATTTAAATACGAGAAGATGGTCAGGGTTGCGGTCAAAAAAAGAACAAATAATTTATAACTATTTAAATCTCCGACGTTTCGCCCCACTTTGCAGGGCTTCATCAGAGAGTAAGGAGTAAAAATATATAGTATATTTTACGTGTTTTAAAAAAAATGTTTACTCTTGGTATTGTTATTATTATTTTATTACTTATTTTTTATTCGTATCATTGTTTATTCAAGTTTATTTTATATTGATTATTATTGTATCTTATTGTTGTAATATCCTCAGTATTTTTTTTCATTTTAGCCCTGATGAAGCCTTGCAAAGTGACGAAACGTCGAACATTAAAATAGTTGTAAATTATTTGTTCTTTTTTTGACAGAAACCCTGACTATCTTTTTATATCTACTATTTTAGTTTACATTGACCGCAATCCTGACCATCTACTGATTCACATATGGTCTACATTTCAAATATAAGAATATGTTAAATCATTAAAGATAATGATCTAAATAATTCAACACAAATTATAAATTAATATTTCAAATTTATTTAGTCATCCTCTTTGAAACATCGATGTAATTTGGGTTACGTGATGTCCACTGATAAGGTCGTATTGTAGACTCCTCAGGCGCCACCAGGACGCCCCGTCCAATGTCTTCAACGCAACACGGTGCAATCCTATGACGTCAACCTGCAGTATTTAAGTAAGTGGTTCGATTATCATCACAGCATTAACTGTAGTTGGGGAAATTAAATCAATCATCAAGATGATAAACCACTTACTCACTGATCAATCGATAGTACAAGAATCCAGTGGAAAAATTCGGTCTTTTCATCCCATTTTTTTATTACTTTAATAAATAATTAAATCCATATCATCAAAACTATCTAGAACACTAGAAAATCTAATACGAAATAATTTAAGTAGAATAAACATGATAAAATATGAGACCTAACTGTCCCGATATATACTTTAAAAAAATAAATAACATTTATTGAAATATATTCTGTAAAATCAGTATTTAGTGAATTTATTGCAGGAGATCTTTATCTCAGGAAACATGAAACGCACAGATGTCTATTAGCACTCAAATTAAAGCTAATGTGCTATAAAGTAGTTTATGAGGTTTATCTTCGTGGGAGTAATAATTATATTTGTTAAAATAAATTAGAATATTGATTTTCGCGAATTACAAGTGGAGTCAATAGAGGATTACATCAAAAACCGGTTCATGAAGTTCCACTCCCAGTTGCCGACAGTTAAAGGAGCAGTGAACTACAACCTGGGAAACCCAACCTCAACCCGAAGACTGAAGCCCAGACTGCTGCAGGACATTCTTTTATAAATTGTTAATAAATATATTCATAGTCACACTACCTCTATTTACATATTATTATTATTCATTATTATTTTTTTTCTCCCTTTTCTTCTCTCTTCCTTTTTTCAAATTAACTTGTTTCTTTTTACTATTAGAAGACAATTGTTTGTTATATTTAAGTGTACCAATATCATTATTTTTTATTATTAATTTTACTTTCCTCTTTTATTAAGAAGTATTATTCTTATCTATTTGTTTTATTATATTTTTTTCTTTTAATAAGAACATTGTATATAGTTAGGGGTGTCATTTGTATGAATATATCCCATCATAATCAATTGTTAAAAATATATATATAATATTATATCAGCCATGTAAGGCCCACCAGGCCGATTTGGTATAAAAATAAAATAATAATATAAGAATATTGATTTGTTGATATAGTTGAATATTTTATTTATGAAAAACAATATCTCAGAAACCATTGTACGTACAGATGTCTGCCGGCAATCAACTTAAAGATAGTTTGATGTACTATAAAGTGGTTTATGATGTTAATTTTTGTAGGACTAGTAGTTTTTATGATATTTGCCAAAATTAATTGATTTAAAATTGTTCGGACAAAATTTCATATGCAAATATCATATAAACCACTGTTCCTATGAAAATAAACGTTAGAAACTATTTTATAGCATATTAAAATGGCTTTAATTTGATTGCTAATAAACATCAGTACGTCTCATGACTACTGATATATTGATTTCACACAATGAATTCACTAATTACTAACTTTCCAGTATATTTTTTACGAAATGTTTCATTTTAAAAAGCTATATCTCGGGAGCTATTGAAAACGATGCATTTCTAGGTTAGAGGGTTTCCAGGTCATCTTCTTTTCAGACGCCTAGGAGGACTATAACCAATTGAAGAGGAAGCAAGATCGGAAACAATTAGGTTTGGATGGCTAGCAAGTTTATCATGGAAGGATTGATATCTTGTTCTGCTCAACGCATCCTTTTACGAAGGATTTTAAATTTCAAGGATTGGTTACAAGAGGAATTCGAAGGTTTCGTGGAGCCTCAAAGCTCAACTCATTTAATCCAAAATTTCTTATTAAAATCTTTTTTTTTTTAATTATTTAATGTGATTTATAACTGTACAAATACTATATACAATAAGTATGTGGAATGTTTCATTTACACTTCAAAATCTTGGGAAGGAGCCACCCATTGGTGGTACTTCAAGCATTAATTTAAATTAGAAAGTCCCGTGGCCATCTTCTTTTCAGACGCCTTGGAGGATTATCAGGGATTGCTAAGGATGAGTGATTAAGAATGAATAGGTTAGGATGGATAAGGAGTTAAGAATGAAAAGATGCTTATTTGCTTTGGTCCATATCTGCAACGAATGGGATGTTAAGGTCTTTGTGAATGAGTTTATATGTAACGTAAGAAGAAGCATCAAGAATTTTACGTAGGATTTTGAATTGTAAGGATTGGATGCGGGAAGAATTTGATGGTTTGGTAAAGCCCCAGAGCTCAATTCTATATGTCCAAATAGGTCTGATTATCATATTGTATAATAATGTTTTGTAGTGAATGGGAAGTTTAGAGCGTTTGTGAAGTAGGTGTTGTAGCAATCGAAATCTACGAACAGTTTCTTGTCGTTTCAGTCTTGTATTTGGATTCCAAGTAAGTCTCTTATTAAGGTGGAGTCCGAAGTATTGAATCTGTTCAACAGGCGTTAGTGGAGTATTTATTAAAATCTAGAATTTAATCCTAAACATTAGATTCTGGAATTCTTTAATTTAATTTAATGATCTTTTTTTATTAGAATTTTTTAATATAATGCAATGATTTTCCAATTTTATATTGTCCTTATATTTTTTCCTATACTTTTTAACTTTGAATTTTTTAAATTTTAAACTCCTTGAAAATACAGGAGTCTGAATATTCGTAGGCATCTTCTTTTCGCCTTGGAGGATTTTCAGGAATAGAAGAGGAAGCAATGTTAGAAACTAGTGGGTTTGAGTTGTTAAGGAGTTAATAATAGAAGGAATGATATCTGGTTCGGGCTAGATGGGTTACATATGGAACATTCAGGTCTTCATGGATAATTATATTTGTGACAAAGTAAGGAGAATTTAGGATTCTGGATTGTTAGAATTGGATAAAAGAGTTTTTGGGCGGTTTAAATGGAGCCAAAAAGCTTAACACTGTAAGTCTAAATAGGCCTTAATCGTTTGACCAGATGGTAGTGGAAAGAAATTCAAAATGAGGAATAGCAGTTAGTTACGCCGCAATGTAAGAGGTATAAGGAAAAACCGTCACTTTTCTCGTGGTTTTAACCATTTGAAGAGATGACGAATGATATTTTAAATCTTCATTAAAACATTACACAACATTAATTCTTATATACACATACTTATATTACATATATTATTATATTATATTTATACATATCGCTGCTTTGCTTGACCAACGGAACATCTAACAAAAAAAAAAGATTTATATTATACTAACAGACCCGGCAATGCTTCCCAATTGCTAGATTTAGGGATGCAGATAGATTAATTGACCACAATTGAAAGTTTAATATAAATCTTAATGTTTATATATAATGTTTTTTATTTATTGATAGATATTACAATTTGCCACACAATTGTGGGCAATAGGTAATAGAGATGAATGATCACATTCATACTAAAACAAATAAAATAAGAACACAATTAAATAAATTAATGAAAAAAAAGTCTTTCTTAAAATATATACAAACAGAAGGACATAATAAAGCTATATGTATGAAAAATTAATAAATAAAATACCATAATGATAAAATAATATAATCGCTAGTCACATTTAGACTCTTATGTACAATATTTACACAATCGACCTGAGGATCCCCGAGCCCACTCTATCCCCCACGTGTGAGGGGTAGAGCAGACATCGGTACGTCCAATGGTTTCTGAAATAAAGTTTTCCATAGATCGAATTTATTGTTCGAACAACAATAAATCAATTTATTTTAGCCAATATCATGAAAACTACTATTCCTACCAAGGTAAAGGTCATAAACCTCTTTATAGTCCATTAAACTAGCTTTAATTTGAGTGCTAATAGACATCTGTACGTCACATAGTTCCTGAGATATAGATTTCTCAAAATAAATTAACTAACTACTAATCTTTCAGTGAATTTTTAAGAATTTTTTCTTTTTAAAAAACTATATCTCGAAAACTATTGGACGTAAATAGCTCTTTTAGGGCTAATATTTCAGCAAATTTACTCTTCTTTAAATAATGTCCTCTTAAATTTTCTAGTGTTGTTGGTAACTTTTAAGATATAGAGCTCCGAATAAAAAATCAATGTTTTTTAAGGTTTTGAAACAACCGCCTTTTTTTAATCCCCCTACCTATACTTGGCAGACTCATCAATTTTAACTATTAATCATACAGTTTTCATTGAAGTAATCAAAAATTGAGGTGAGATAACTGCTTCTTTTTCTTCCCGGCTCTTTTACTATATGATTTCTTTGTTGCTATCCATTGAGGAAAGGTATAAAGGAGTGAAAAAGGGGGAATAATGCATGGGATGTATTAGTAAATTATTTGGCTATGTGCGAAAAGGAAGAAAACTAATATATGTATATAGGAAGGAAAAAGGAAAAAATGTTTGTTGAGAAAAAAAAAAATCTTATTTAGTGTAATGATGATAATTGTTTGAAAAATGAAAAATGTTAATAATATACAATATTATTGTATTGTATTTTTGTCCAACTATAAATTGATGGCTACGCTGTGTGTTACAGCAACCCAAGGTATTTGTGCAGCATTATTCCATTGTCAGTGGGTTTAAATTATTTAAATAGATTCATTTTTTGTATTTATTTGTAAAATACACATTTAAAGATTATATAATATAAAATTAAATAATATAATAATTTTTAAAAGTAATAATATTTTTATGATAAGCCTGAAAAAGGATATTGACTGATCTAAATGAGGCCAGATCGCAGACAAGAGTGCAGTAAGTGGGCCACTCAAGGACAGTCTGTTGCCAAGGGATAGCTTCGCCCGTCTCCTCACTCCCTATCTCTCCCTCTCTCTCACTCCCTCTCTCCCTCTCTATCCATTCCTTATTATTTATTATCTCCTATAGTTATCTGTAAATTAACTGACTCTAATTACCGATTGCCCTGGGAGGTTCTGCCAACATAGCCCAATTTGCAACATCTGTACTGTCCCAATTAACGGCATCTTGAGACCGATGTCTGCATAAAATCGACGCAAAAAATGACCTTCGAAATAATAATTTGTTCTGAATCAGCCATGGTCAAAATATAATCGTAAAAAAGAAACAAAGTAACAGTTTATTCTTGTGTAGTTTTTATAACAACAAACGTTCCCACACAAATTCGTCATCTAATATGTATAATTATATTAAAATATATATATAATTATATTTCATATTTTAAATTTGAGGTTCGGAACTTTATAAGGAAGTATTGGTTTTTGAACAACGGTGTGTAAGGAGGTGATCTCTAAAATACGTTATTAATTGAAAATCTATTTTTATTTTTATTAGCATTTTAATGTTATTTATAAATTATTATTAACGTAGAACTTTTCTTCTTATGCTTATCTACTTATTCAAATTTCAATGCACCAAGTTCATCAATGATCTTCCTGATTCCATTCACCACGCACAGTACCACCTATACGCAGACGATCTCCAAATCTATCTTATCCATCCCTCTGAAATGCTTGAGGCCATCCAAAAGATACAAGAAGATATTGACAGCATTAACGCATGGGCGTCTAACAATGATTTGATGCCAAAAAAACGAAGGCCATTCTTATTTCCAAGCGCCTCCTTCATACCCTCCCTTACTGTCCTCTACTTTTCCTTAACAACCAACCGATTCACTTCTATCCTACAATAAAAAACCTTGGTGTCACCTTTGATCAACACCTCTCCTAGAAAAACCACATTTCTCAAATCACACGCAAATCCATAACTGTACTCAAACAATTCCTAAAATTCCGTAGTTCCATTCCTCAGAACACCCGTCAGCTCCTAGTATCCTCTCTCGTATTCCCCCACTTCGACTACGGATCCTTCGTGTATGGAGGGCTATCTGCAGGACTAGAGTTGAGACTGAAGAGACTCATGAATTGCTTTGTAAGATTTATCTTTGGGTTCCCAAGGCGCTCTCAAGTCTCCCGCTGGTATTCCGAGTTGAAGTGGCTCTATCCAACCTCCCGAAGGCAATACCTCCTTGGTGTTTTTCTATTCCAAGTTCTTAACATCAAAAAACCTACCTATATCCTAGATCTCCTTACTCTTCGTTCATCCATCCACTCATTAAACACCAGATCCCATCCGAATGATTTATATATGCCCTCCTATAGAACCTCCTTTAGTAAATCCTTCGTCATACGTGCAACCTTCCTTCTGGAATTCTCTTCGCATCTCCATTCGCCAGTCCTCATCCATTCTTTCCTTTAAACAACACCTAATCCTTAATTTATTGAATAACCAAACCTCCACATCTTTGTAATCAAATAAATAGGCAGGTAGTGATTAACATTATAAACAGTAGTAAAGCCAATATACCAATGTAATTTCATTCTACTATCTGAAAATTAGTAAACGCTTGCCAGATAAAAATCTAACTATATGAACCATGTATTTATTCTTAGGGGACATATGTCCCAGAATAAAATTATTTTTTCATTCATAAGTCCTGAATTGTCATTGCATTGGGACTTTGTGTAAACCTATTATTCTATACTGTGTATTGATATTAATTTATAGCCATACTAATTACTATTGTTTTGTTTTTTTGTTTTTTTATTTATTGATATTTACAACTGTATAAAAAATACAACAAGTAAATTTGATCATAATGACATAATGATAATGATATGATACAGCATATAGAGAAACTACCCAGTAGTAGAACTCTAAAAACATTTTACAATATAAGGTGACGAGGCCAACTACAATTGTGTTAAAAACTAATTTTATTTATTTTGTCCACATAATGCTGTTCTTCACCTCCAATATCAAGTTTAAAATTAACTACGGACAAAAGACTGATATGGAATCCTCATACAAGATTCAAAAGAGAGAAAACTGCTCGTCGATTTCGACTATTACAACATTAACTAGACAAATGGTCTAAACTTCAAAACATTCACAAAAGTCTGATCTACATGACTATAATAAAGTCTATCTGGATATACGGAATAGAGTGTTGGGGCTCCACTAAACCATCTAATTCCCCTCGTATCCAATCCTTAATGCTTCCTACTTTGTCACAAATCAAGTCTTCCATCAGGACCTCAATTGGTATTACAGGAAATGAGATGGCCGACTAAGCTGCTAGAGAAGCGCTAGTCCTCCCAGCTAGAACCACAGCAATCTCAACTGCACAGGAACTTGCTCACCCTTTAAAGGAATGTATAAATAAAATATGGCAGGCAATGTGGGATGAAAGTCCGCCCAGTAAGATGAAATCTATAAAGAAAGATGCTAAGTCCTGGATTACACCTACCCGAAGTAGATGCCGCGAAGAAGTAGCGATCACCCGACTCAGAATAGGACATACCCAAATGACACCTTATAACAGGAGAGGCCCCTTCAAAATGTTCGAAATGTCATGGTAATCTGACTGTCAAACACATTTTTGAAGAATGTCATCACTACACATTAAGTCTGAACCAGTTAGAAATACCAACAAATGTTCCAATGGCGTTGAGAAACGACGGATCCGTAATAGAAAGAGTCATTAAATTCATCCATTGGACTAACTTAATAATTAGCTTTTTATTATTATAATTATCTATTTATCTTGCCTTATTTTTAAAATTGGAATAGCCATTTATTCTCCACTATCGTTACGATCTATTATTAAACAAATTATAATTGCCTAGCTAGATAATATTTCAAATCTCACTGAAATGAGTCCCACTGGTGCGGATCAGTACACCATACCAAAGCTATGACTATGGAACAACTAGGCCTTACCAAAACCAACAACCAACGGGCGTTGATGACCAGGCTGTTAAAAGCCCTTTCAAATGGAAGAAACAAACAAACCACAATTTATGAGCCCCGAGATCTTCTGCGATCTGTTACATATATTAATTTAAAAAAAAAAAAAAAACTTTTTTCTCCTTAAAAATCTTAGAAGTCTCAGTAAATTTAGTATACACTACCGTGTAGAAAGAATTAAGCAGTAGATCAGTTTCCGGTCGGCTAAACCATCGTACATTCTTTCAACCACACTGGCTATCCCACAGTTCATGCAAGTTTTAGTAAGATATTAAAATTTAGAAATAGTAATGCAAATGTTCAACAAACGAGTTAAAATTTCCTGGAAATCCCCATAATATTCACGACCATTAGAAACCACTGACATTTTGCCGAAAATCCCAACCGGTGGGCAAACTGAATTGGATTCCAATAGAGAACATATTGACAGTCGGTTTAGCGATACAGTTCATACCCAAAGGTCGACTATTTAGGGACGAATCGGTAACATAGGTCAATTCAAAGGGATACAATGTTCAAACTAAAACAGAACACCTATTTGTTTATATCGATTATGCAGTTTTATTACGCACATATCATAATTTGACTTTTAAACAGGATAAAACAAACTGAATTTTAATAGCGGTATATTTAGGAATTATAAACATAACATGAATTCACTAGGGATAATGTTCTAGCTATATGTTCAAGTAATTTTTCATGTCACATAAAGTACACAAATATATCTGACCTAGAGCCATTAACTAACTACGGAAATTGCATCAAGTTGTAAAATTATGGTTTTGAATTTATATGTTCTTGTTAACTGATATTAATAGTACTCAGGAGAATATTTAAAATTGTAATTAATGGAAACTGTTATAAATTCAAATTTTACAAGAGCCAAAGAGAACATAAAAGTCAGCTATATCACTGCAATTTTTAATTACATTAAATAAAACTATGTATAGTTACTAATCATAACTGATGGGTCTGCCAAGTGTAGTTAAGGAGAATTCAAAATGGCGGCTGTTTAAAAATGTCAAGAAAAAATTATTTTTCATTCTGAGCTCTAAACTACATTTAACACTAGGAAACCTTTTAAAAATATAAATATGGAATTGAAAATATACTTTTTCGCACGAGGAAGCAAAAATAGTGGATAAAATTTGATAAAATATAGACCAGATGATGCTTACACCAATTCCTAACTTCTTTACAACGTTGAACTATTATCAGATAAACAGTTTTTCAATGAATATACGTTTGCGAGAACCTAATTGAAAGCACTACATTACTACTGGACCCGATTTCCCCTAATCACCAACTTTCCTCCCATTTTAATAAATCAATATAAAAATGAGGAGTTTCTTGTCGTTTCAGTCTAGTCTAGGGATTCCAAGTAAGGAACTCGTCAAGATGGAGTCCTAATAGTACAAGAGCCCAAGGGGAGAAAAAAGTCAGTAATTTCACCCCAATTTTATATTACTTTAATGAAAACTATGCATAATTACTAGTCAAAATTAATGAGTCTGCCAAGTGTAGGTAGGGGGAATAAAAAAAATGCCGGCTTTTTCAAAACGTAAAAATAAATATTTTTTCATTCGGAGCTCTATATCTTTGAAACTACCAATAACAATAGAAAATCTAAGAGAACATCTTTTAAAGTAGAGTAAATTTGCTAAAATGTAATCCCTAATAGAGCTATTTACGTTCAATAGGTCTCGAGATATAGCTTTTTAAAAAGCAATATTTCATAAAAATGTTGTACAGAACGTACTTAATGTCAGTAGTTAGTCTAATCTATATTGAGAGTTCAATATCTCAATAACCATTCAACGTACAGATGTCTATTAGCACTCAAATTAAAGCTAATTTAATGTACTATAAAGTATTTTATGACGTTTACATTCATATAAATGGTAGATTTCGTGATATTTGCTAAAATAAATTGATTTATAGTTATTCAGACAATAAGTTTGATTTATGAAAAACTTTCTTTCGTACAGATGTTTACCAGCACTAGAATTAAAGCTTGTTAAATACTATAAAGTATTTAATAATGTTTGTCTTTGTAGGAGAATTAGTTTTTATGATATTTTACAAAATAAACTCACAAAATGTTAATTTATACTTGTTCCTATAAAATGTTGGATTTTTGAAAAAATATATCTCTAGACCCATAAGACGCACATATGTATACCACCACTCAAAATAAAGGAAATTTAACTTACTATAAAGTAGTTTATGACACTTATCTTTGTAAGGGTAGTAGTTTTATGATATTCACACATGAATATAAATTTGGCATGAAAATTTGTCCGAATAACTATAAATCAATTTATATTAGCAAATTTTATAAAAACCACAACTATGAAAATAAACATCATATACTACTTTATAGTCCATTAAACTAGCTTTATATTGAGTGCTAACAGACATCTGTACGTCAAATGATTTTTGAGATATAGATTTCTCAAAATAAATTTTTATGAAATGTTACTTTTTAAAAGGCTATATCTCGAGAACTATTAAACGTAAATAACCCTATTAGGACTCATATTTTAGCAAATTTACTCTACTTTAAATGACGTTCTCTTAGTTGTTCTTGTATTGTTGCTCCTTTTTAAGATATAGAGCTCCGAATGAAAAATTATTTTCTTTTATCGTTTTGAAACAGCCTCCATTTTTATTACCTCCTATACTTGGCAGACTCATCAATTTCGACTAGTAATTATACATAGTTTTCAATAAAGTAATCAAAAATTGGGGAGAGATAACTGCCTTTATTCACCTCTTGGGCTCTAGTACTATAAGCAGTGAATCTGTTCATCAGGCTTTAGTAGAAATTTAAAATAAAGATACTGCAGGGCCGGAAAGTATAGGTTTTAACAACTTAAACAAATATTATACGCATAAAAATAGAAACTATTGAGTTACAATAATATGTTTTACTAAAAAAAAATATATATATAACAAATTATTTCCGATAAAGTACAATTTGTTAATTCGATTACTTAATATCCGATGAAGTCAATCAAACACTAACTCTAAGAGCAATTCCGCCTACAACATTAGAGTGACTGCCAAAAATAGTTTTTCACAGATTCATCCGGTTCACCGACCTCGAATTCTCAGACTTCTTTTCCATAATCTTTGTCTAAAGAAAAAAAATCTAGTGCTTCCGCTCACACGAATTTCCTCAACGCTTTTTGGGTGCAAAGTCCGATACCATAAGTATTTAGATACATAGGAAGGTAATATAACTTTTCTGAAAACAGCATCTGGTAAGTTCATCAGTGACTATGTTGCAAAATTAAAAGAAAATTGGCCCAGTAGCCTCCAACAGAACAGGATAGCAAGCGATTATTTTATATATTTTTAACATTTTACCTAGCTTGAAACGTAAAATTTAAAATTTTGAGGGGTAATTAATTTTATTATGCCTCCTAATACTGTCAGTATCCCATAATAAAATATGTGGAGAGGGCTAGTGCAAAAATGAGGGGGAAATTAAAAAAAGAACAAGAAAAACTAATTATTTATGTCCTCATTTTTATTGCTGCGCACTAACTTAAAGGATCCGGGTTCAAATCCGGCTGAGACAGATGTGAGTTCGGGGAGCCCTCTCAGGTCTTCCTCAAGCTCCTTCCTGGAACTTTCCCTTAATTAGGAAAAATCTGGCGGTGGATCTTAAACGAATCACTTCCTTGCATAAATGTTGTTCAAGAAAGGGTACCTGGGATAACATCTACTAGAAGTATGCTCAGACGCCATAAAAACCTGACCCACTGTTATCTCATTGCCGGCGATTCTTCACCTGTATGCCAGACTTGCGGAACGTGTCTTACAAGTGCAAGTACAGTTATTTCACCCCAATTTTTGATTACTTTAATGAAAAAAATATATAATTACCGGTCAAAATTAATGAGCCTGCCAAGTATAGGTAGAGAAGGATAGAAAATGGCGGCTGTTTCAAAACGTTCAATTATTATTTCATAAATTAAAATACAAATTAATTTTTCATTCGGAGCTCCATATCTTTGAAATTATCAACAACACAAAAAAAACCTAATAGAACATCATTTAAAGTAGAGTAAATTTTATAAAATATGAGCCTTATAGAGCTTTTTACGTTTAATAGTTATAGCTTCTAAAAGATCAACGTTTCATAAAAAAATGCACTCAAAATTTATTTTGAGAAATTTATATGTTAAAAACCATTCGACGTACCAATGCCTATTAACCACACCAATGAAAGTTTCATGATATTTGACGAAATGAATTCACTGACTGTTGATTTCTAGCTGTTCAGACAAAACTTTTCACTTATGAAAACATATCTCCGGAATCATAAGACGTTTAAATGTCTGTTAGCACTCAAATTAAAGCTAGTTAAATGTAGAGTATAGGTTATAATATTTATCTTCGTTGTGGTAGAAGTTTTAGGAATATTAGAAAAATATTTTTTTTTAACGTTTCGAAACAACCGCCATTTTGTTTTCCCCTACCTATACTTGGCAGATTCATCAATTTTAACTAGTTTTCATTACAGTAATCAAAAATTAGGATGAAATAAAATGAAAAATAAAGAAGTAAATTAAATTAAAAACATTTCCCAGTTTAAGTGTGTTTAAAATGTAAATTTTGTTTTCTTATTTCTACTTTTATATTTTACGTGTTATTACGTCAACTGTTTATTTTAATCTAATAGTTTGCGTAATTTTTTTTATATTCTTATCATTGTCTATTGTATATTTATTTACACCTTTCTTTCATTTGTATATTATTTTGTTTTCAGTTATATTTATATAATTTTGACCCTACCTTAATTTATCTTTTGTATTTTATCCTATTATGTCAAAATATTTTTAGTAGTATTTTTTATCTTCTTAGCCCAGATGAAGCTCTACGAAGTGAGACGAAACGTCGGGAAATAAATAGATGCTAAATATTTTTGTTTCATTATGACCGCACTCCTGACCATCTTTATAATTTGAATTAATAAGGTTAATTATTTACATTTATAATATTTTAATACACGATGTATTTTCTAAATAAGGCACATTTTCTTAGTTATTTGACGTAAAAATTGACTTGTAATTAAATTTCTGCATTCATACATGCATAAAATGTGTAACGCATATTTTTTATTTAATATATATTTTCGCCAATGTATGCGGCAAAAAAAAGTTTTAGTTATGTACTTTTCCCAAAATAAATGAAACATAAATTTTGTACTAGAGTAGTAAGTTAATGGCTAAACATTTAATGACTTTCGTTTGCTTTGCGTGGATACCTCTAATAGAGAGTTAAATTGGTGTCCGTGTCCGGAGTAGAGGAGTTCCGTAACAGAGGAGTCTAAATGCACTAAATTTGTACCTTGTTGACTCGGTCATTAACAAACATTGTCCGTTAAGAGGGTTTTTAGTACTAGAAAGGAATTTAAAAGAATATTCCCTGTATATAATTGATAGTGTAAACAGAGATTAGCGCGTCGCAAATGAATCGAATTCATTATTTATTTAATATTTAAAAACTTTTTCTGACTCATAAAGTAATTATATAATTAACTTCAATCCGGACAATGCATAATTGTTTATGAAAAAAGAGAAGTATAAATTTGAAAAAACAAAACAAAAAAACGCAATTCAATACTCTGAAAAATGAAGCCATTGTTTTGGCAAAATACACCAAGGAACGTTTATAAAAAATGAATCAAAACGTTTCTTTCATTTCAAATTCTTAGTTAAGAAGAAACCACCACTTTGATATAATTATGTTTTATGAGAGTTCTCCTAACAGTTTGAAACAGTCGCCATTTTGTATTCCCTCTACCTATACATGGCAGACTCATCAATTTTGACTAGTAATAAAACGTAGTTTTCATTAAAGTAATAAAAAGTTGGGATGAAATAACTGACTTTTTTTCCACCGGGCTCTTGTACTAAAAACAGATCACTACAAACCATTTTGTGAGACTGGGATGACTTCAAAGCATATTTTTGTCGAAAACTCGAATCCGAATTTTTACTACAAATTCTATACCTAAGTAAAAGTATAAAAAATGCAAAACATGTGCATAAAAATCGTGAATTATTATCCCAGATACAGTTTTTTAATGAACTAAAATGAATGATTTAAAACTTTATACCATTGAACAATTTGTTTATTTTAGGGGTATTCATGATGTTGTGTTAAATGTTAAATGTTTTACCATGTTAAATGTT
>NW_027112014.1:1420240-1424713 GCF_000696795.3 Halyomorpha halys
AATATATGAATAAATTTAAATATAATACCTGTACGGGGAACCCCCAGTCGGGCTTAGAAACCCCGAGCCCGTACACGGCAATATATATATATATAAATTAATTAAGAAAAAATAAATAGATACAAAATAAAATAAATAAATGAATAGTAATAAAAAATAAATAAATAAATAAAAACAAATAACATTCTTCTTGTCTTAACCAAATAAGATTTTAAATATAATGCGACTGTTTAATAAACAAAATAATATTCTTATAAATTCGAAATTATTAAAAAAATAATATTTTTCTAAAAATTACGAAACAAAATTATATAATTTAAAATCCTTATGAAGCTATTGAATAAACAAAAAAAAATAAAAATAATACATTATGAGAGATAGTTGACCGTGGATGATAAATGAGGAGAAGATGGTTGTAAAAATAATAAATATATATACACACACATACACATATACATTCTTATATATGCAAATAGATCACCAAATAATATTTAAGCAGAGAAAAATTATATAATTTAAAATATTTATAAGATGATAGATAACACAAAGCAAAATTACTTTCATATCTTAAAGTAAATTCACATCACCAAGATCATTGCTAAATAAGATCATTTTTTATTTATGCATTAAATGTTTACAATACACGTTTCTAAAGCCTGTTTGAGATTGTATATTTTTAATGTTTTCTGGGATTTCCTGCCACAAACGAATTCCGCTAATTAAAAATGATTTACTATATCGAGATGTTCGATATACTGGAATGTGAAATTGATTATTATGTTTTTTAACAATGCGATTTGGAGGAGGAATTAAAATATTTAAACTAAAGAGAGAGAAAAAACATTAATTAAAAAAAAATTACACAGCATAATGCCTAGAGATAATTATTTTTTTATTTTCTTATATTGAAAGGCATAGTACAATAAAATTATAATTTTTTTTGTTTTAATATTTTTGTTCTTTTATTTTTTTCGTTCTTTCTGTATTTTTTTTAAACATTTTTTTCCTTATTATTCTTATATTTGTTATTTTTCCGTCATTTTTCTCCATATTAAAGATAAAATTTTCACCTAATGTCAATAAATTAATTATATTCTATGGAATTTATAGTTTTGTTGACTACACTGATATTAATTTTATGGAAATTGTTATATTGCTGTAATGATTCATCATTGTTCAATTTATCAAAATCAGTTTTGTTTAATGTACACATTTTTTCTACATTATTTGTATTTAAAGATGTTAAATTGTTATTATAGTATCATACCTGATTGTCTTGTTTATCATTAATTTATTTATCTTATGATTTTTTTACTATGAGATTAACCTTTATGTTTATCTTGTTTTTGTTTACTGTTATAATTTTCACATTGTAGTCATCAATCAATTTACCAATCTGGATCTTAAATTGTGTATTTAAATTACTGTAAAAATGTTGAATACTGTTTAATATTTAAACATAATAAGATGGTCAGGGTTGCGGTAAAAAAATAACAAATAGTTTTCAACTATTTAATGTCCGACGTTTCGCCCCACATTGCAGGGCTTCATCAGGGCTGTTCTTTCTTTTTTCTTTTCTTTATTCTCTTCATTAGCAAACATAAAATAAAAATAAATTCAAAATATAAATAATATTTGTTTTTATTAAAAATTATATGTACATAAAAATCTTTATGTCATTTTTAAATTTCCTGTGCTTTTTAAATATTGCTTGATTTTAGTATCTTTAAGCCCCCTCTTCCCGTTTTAAGCTAATATTTCAACCGCAGGTCCAGCGGGGAAGTATTGCCTTTTTTTTGTGTTATGATCTCTTCTTGTGACATATCGTACTTTCGTATTTTCGCACAAGTACTATTCAGATAAAATCTTGACAAAAAAAAAAATATATCTCAACAATTAAATACTAATCGTTCGAATATCTGTAGTGTTTTATTTTTATGATTTTACACACTAAATTCAGTATAACCCAGCGAAAATGAAATTAAAATTTTAGTTAGAAGTAGTAAAGGTATAGAGACGGTTTGGGATGGTTAACCACACCTATATATATTTATTGAAGTCTCGTCAACATAATTTTTATTTTATTTTAGTCAAAACCATTATTTTGTGAAACAAAAAACCTATTATGAATTATTATATTCAAGAATAAGCTATAATAAATTCTCATATTCAAGGTCAAGTTCAATAAAATTATTCCCTCCCTGAAAATCTCTGGAGAAATTTTCCATTT
This sequence comes from Halyomorpha halys, assembly GCF_000696795.3. Lineage (NCBI taxonomy): Eukaryota > Metazoa > Arthropoda > Insecta > Hemiptera > Pentatomidae > Halyomorpha > Halyomorpha halys. Next base: position 1,422,471 of record NW_027112014.1, read on the forward strand.
TTCTCCAGTCATAATTTCTCTTCCCGAGCAGGCCGTGGGTGTAACGGCTAAAATTCCTTCTCGGAATATTCAAGGCCCGATTACAATATTTTCCTCTCTCATACGAAATCATAAATTTGAATTCTCCACACAACTTTCAGATAAAAAGTGATAAAAATCCATTTAGAAGAAATTAATTTACTTGCTGACACCCCGGTACCAAAACTTTAGTTTAAAAATGAAATTAATAATTTAAAAATGGATTTGTCTGGTAAGACTCGAATTCTAACTAAGGAAAGAAACGAAGCAAAAGAAGAAGTTTAGTAACTTCGTGAATTTCAAGGGAAAAAATATATATATACTTCCGCTGGGGATGCGGTCAGAAAAAGAATGTAATACAAGTGAACTAAAAATAATAAACAAAATTCAGAATTGGCAAATAAAGAAGATAAATAAACTAACATAAAAGGTAATGAAAAAAAAAATCCTCTAAAAATAACAAATCTAAAGGAAATAATTCTAATAAATTGTAATATATTATAATACTAATACCCTTATATAGCTGAATAAATATTAAGAAAATTTCAATAGTATTTATGTTAAATATTATTTCTCTCTCCATCTATTTATACCTTATTAAAAACTTTAATTGTTATTCTTCCAGAATTGGGAGGACAGGACGTGGTTGAAAATACGGGATTTGAAGGTTGGAAGGGTATTATATAATATAGGTACATGCTATGAATGAAATAGTATTGTAAAAAATATTTAGACTAATTATTATGATAAGATGGGAATATAATAATATTAAAATTATGAAAGAGAAAAGAAAAAGTAAATAAGATACATATTTTTATAATCAATGCCGGTCTGTTGGGTCTTACATGCCAATTATATAAAAAATGGATTTACTGTTAACAATTGACAATGGTGGGTAATAGTCTCGTGTGAAATAAACCCATGACCACAATTACAATATTATAATAATTTAACAGCTATAAATAACAAATATAACTTATTAAAAGAATAATAATAATTATGTAATGGAAAATTGAAAGAAAGAGAAAAAATACAAACAAAACAATCAATATTGATATAAAAAAAAATCAAATAGACATATGAAAATCTAATAAGCAAATATATGGACGAAATGAAAATTATTTACAATTAAGGTTATGAAAAAAATGATAAAATGTATATTAACTTATTTATTTTATTATTCTTGCCGCTTTTATGATTTTTATATTATTTATTCTCAATGAGGTGAAGATAGTTGACCGTGGATATATAAGAGAAGAAGATAATTGGGGATGCAGTCAGCAGAAAAAATACAAATAAACAAAAAAATTATTTATTTGTACCGACGTTTCGACCTGATTTACAGGTCTTCATCACGGCTATAATAACAAAAAGAGATGACAACCATCACTTTGGGAAAAAATAAATAAATAAATGAAAACTAATAATAATTAAAAATAACTTAATATTTTTTTAAAGAAAACTTTTTAGTTATATAGATTAGAACAGGCTTTTGATCGAATCTGGCACCCGGGACTGCTTTACAAACTCCGTAAATTCCTACCTCCTACATACTTTCTCATCATTCGTTCCTTTCTCATTGATAGATTATTTCAAGTAAACCACAATGGTTCCTAATCATCCCTCTATTCTCAGTCCGTTGGTGTTCCTCAAGGTAGTATCCTAGACCCCCTCCTCAACACAGTCTATACAGCAGACATTCCAACCAATCCTAACACTATCCTCACCACGTATGTCGATGACACATGTGTGCTCGCAGTTAATAATAACCCATTAATTGTATCCCAAACTCTCCAATCCCATATCATAGCCCTCGAAGAATGGTGTCGTAAATGGAGGATCAAGATAAATTCCAAATCCCATCAAATCACCTTTACCCTTTGTCGTAATCCTACCGACTGCCCAACAGTTTCATTTAATAATGTTGCTGTTACTCCTGTAGAACAGATCCGCTACCTTGGACCACATTTAGACAAACGATTACCCTCAATGCTCCTTACTTTGTCACAAATAAAATCATACATAAAGACATTAATGTTCCCTATGTAACCGATCTAGCCCAACCAGATATCACTCCTTCCATTACAAACTCCCTAACCACTCAAACCCCCTAGTTGCTAACCTTGCATCCTCTTCCATTCCTGACAATCCTCCGAGGCGCCTGAAAAGAAGATGGCCACAAGACCAGCTAATGCAAAATGTCATTAGAGTGCTACCAATGGGTA
>NW_027112014.1:1429853-1440170 GCF_000696795.3 Halyomorpha halys
AAAAGTTGTTTAATGTTACTCATCAATATAACATTCTTAGCCACTGTATCATTTATTTATTACTCACATTTATATGTATTTACATAGTATCGATTTACAATCATGAAGGGTTAATTATCTAATCCAAAAGTTGGGTATATTTTTTAATTATGTAATACAGGGAGAGCCCAAATACAAGCCAATACAAATAACCTATCCACACGCTGGCGCATGCGCGAATTTTTCATTGTTTGCCAAACGTGTAGAGGCACCTTTCTGTATATAAAGACAATAATAAAAGCTTCTATTTATCTATCAATAATGTTATTTTGCTATGATACAATTATAAGGTGAAGAAATATAACAATAATTCAATCTTATACAACTATGACTAATTAACAAATAAATCATTCAAACATAAATAAAATTAAACATCTATTACATATATATCAATATGAATATATAAAAAATTACAATTTTTTTTTTTTAATTTATTTAATACTAGGCCTGGTGGGCCTTACATGGTTGATATTTATTTTTTTAACAATTTGTTTATGGGGGGTATAGTCTGGTACAGAAGACACCCCTAACTAAATACAATGTTATAAATTTAAAAAAAAAAGATAAACTAATTAGATAAAAAAAATAATTCTTAATAAGAGAGAAAAGTAAAGTTAATAACAAAAATAATGACATTTGTAGACCTAACAAAACAAAAAATTACAACAAGGTCAGAGTTCTGGAACAAGGAGACTCGCTGCCCTCACATGAGCTGTACTCCAACAGATGCCTGGGATCCGTACCGACCAAAGCACCTGATGAAGTACAATCAACATGGGACAACTATAAGAAGAAGAACAAACAAAGGAACTGTAATAAGATAGAACGTATAAATATTATCAACGACGAAGAACTTGAAGAACGGACGATGTCGGCCGAACACGACGCGCGCTACTTGAGGTACCTGACTGAAACGACGCAGTCAAAAGTCACCCAGTAGCGCCAGTCGTATCCGCCAATCAGGAGTCTTCTATCTTCTATATTGACCAATCAGAAGTCTTCTATCTTCTATATTGGCCAATCAGGAGTCTTCCATCTCCTATACTGGCCAATCAATACGTTCCTTAGAAAAATACTGATTAACAAGCCTACAACTAAAATGAAAATTACAGATATAAAAAAATTAACTAATCAATAAAAATCTTTTAAAACAAAATAATCAGGACCTCTATGTCCCACATGAACCAGTTACCAATCCTTCCATGATAAACTTCCCAACCACCCAAACCAACTCGTTTCTAACCTGGCTTCTCCTTCCTAATAAGCCTAATAATCCTCTTAGGCGTCTGAAAAGAAGATGGCCTCGAGATCTTCTCCTTTAGAAATGTTTTCGGAGTTCAATCAATGGGTAGATTTTCCACATGGTTTGTATCATGTCATAATATCACTTACTGCAAATCTACTTGATGTGTATATACGTAAACAGTTGTAAATAACAATAAATAAATTATTAAAAATAAAAAACATATAAGGCAATCCACATCGAAGGTGATGTTTACCTATGCATACTGACTGATCTCTCGGAAACATTGCTAATATCATTATATCAATACTAGAATACATAAGCTGATTCCATACCAGTAGTTGATTTTAAAAAAATATTATATATAAATAAAATGAAATTAAGAGAGAAAAGAAAAAAAAATTCAATAACAGTCAAATTAATTGATGTGATAAAAATATGAGGACTATTATTGTTTAATGAAGTTGCCAAATGATATAGTAACTATCAAATACCCTCAGTCTGTCACTACCTGCCTAACAGAGGTACTTTACACTAGGGGTATTCATGATCAATAGTTTAACATGTTAAAGCGTGTTAAATGGAAAAACGTATGTTAAAGGGAGAAATATTTCCTTCTTTCACCATGTTAAAACGATGTAACATGGCTGAGAGTCACGAAACAGACCAACTGAGCTTGTCACCGTACATTAACTTTTTGGATATAAGTAGTTCCTTAAACTGAACCGATTATCGAAGATTAAATCAAAGGGGCGAATAGCATTTTTTAAGGGATCTTCAAGGGATTAATATTTCAAACCTTATTTTATTTGTTTAATAAAATAAAAAAATATAAACCTTTTATTGAAAAACAGCAAAAAATCACAAATCTTTAAGTTGTTCAAGTAGTTCTGTTTTTTAAACATAACAAAACATAAACTGTAAAATAAATTTTACCACACAAAATCATAAAAATAAAACACTACAGATATTCGACAACTTATTTTTGATTTTAAAAATTCGCATTCTTTACCAAAATAAAAATTAAATCTGTTTCGTTTAATTAATTTAATGAAGTACTCTTACTAGACCAACGGTTGTGCAAGGAGATGATTTTGGCATAATCATGCTCGACCACTAGATGTTTCTCTATTTAGGGTACCCACATAATAAGGCTAGATGGTTTCCAGAAGACTCGCGAACTCACAGGGTTGCCTCATGGCTAGAGTTACAGAATGAACAAATATAGGACACAGCTGGAGGTCTTAGGAGTTAACATCACATATTTTTTACTTACCACACCAGGTTTTGATGATATTAGCGGCCTCGTGTTCAAGTTAACACTGTTTTTTGTAAATTTCGAAAAACAAATTCTAATATTTTTTGAACAAAACTAATTTTAATTTTTTTTCTTGTTATATACATATATATTTAGGGTTTATAAGATGAAAATAACGAATATTCCTACCAAGAAACAGTATAACAAAATATAATGAAATATAATTGGAATATCCCTGATGTTGTATGTTTCATATACACTTGAAAATCTTGGGGAAAGGAACCACCTATAGGTGGTACTTCAAGCATTAATTTAAATTAGAAGGTCCCGTGGTCATCTTCTTTTTAGACGCCTCGGAGGATTATCAGGGATTGTTAAGGATGAAAGATTAAGAATTAATGGGTTAGGATGGTTAAGGAGTTTGGAATAAAAAGACGCATATCTGGTTTGGGTCAAATCTGCAACGAATGGGATGTTAAGGTCTTTATGAATGAGTTTATTTGTGACGTAATAAGGAGCATCAAGGATTTTACGTAGGATTTTGGATTGTGACGATTGGATGCGGGAAGAATTTGATGGTTTGGTGGAGCCCCAGAGCTCAATTCCATATGTCCAAATTGGTCTGATTATTGTAGTGTATACTAATTTTTTGTAGTGAATGGGAAGTTTAGAGCGATTGTCGAGTAAGTGTTGTAGCAATCGGAATCTACGAGCAGTTTCTTGTCGTTTCAGTCTTGTGTGTGGATTCCAAGTAAGTCTCTTGTCAAGATTGAGTCCTAAGTATCGAATCTGTTCTACAGGCGTTAGTGGTGTATCTAGAAAGGATACTGTAGGACAGGAGGGCAGAGGTTTACGACGGAGAGTAAAGGTGATCTGGTGGGATTTGTCAGGATTTATTTTGATTCTCCAGTTTTTACACCATTCTTAAATAGATGTTATGTGTGCCTGTAGTGTTTGTGATGCATGAGTTGGGTCGTTGTTTACAGAAAGTATACCTGTGTCATCAGCGTTTGTTGTTAGGACTGTGTTAGGGTGGGTTGGGATGTCAGCTGTATAAACCGTATAAAGAATGGGACCTAAGATACTACCTTGAGGAACACCGGCGGACTGAGAAAAGAGAGATGAGTAGGCTAGGTTATGATTTACTTTAAAGGTTCTATCAGTGAGGGCGGATTATAAGGAAATATGTTGGGGGTAGGATTTGACGAAGATAAAATGTTAAAAATCTTATTTATGAAGTGACACTTCATGGACGATTTTAGCGAAAAGTTGTCACATTCCAGCGATATGCCTTAAATAAGTAATTGCAGTGTCTTACACATGTTTTGTTTTTGAGCTATACAGTTCACACACGCACATAGACCATTTTTCGATACTATCTTATCGACAAAAAAACCATCCAAAATATCAATATTGTAACAATAAATTGTCAATTATCCAAATCTTCTAGGAATGCCCATATTACACGTCCTCGTTATTTTAGGATTAAACCGAATATTTCAAAAACCCTCAGAGACGATTGTAAAGCAATAAAATTAGTATTTCAGTTTTTAAAATCGAAATGTCTACTCTTACATACATAACATCCAACAGACACAAAAATATTCAAAATTTAAACAAAGAAATTTTTTTTTTTTTTATATCATCATTGAAATTTACAACTGTACATAATAATACATTCAGTAAATTTAATGCAAGTTTATAATGGAGTGACACAGGCGTGTAGAGAAACTACCCATTGGCAGCACTCTAATAACGTTTTTACAATAGGTCTCCTGGCCATCTTCTTTTCAGGTGCCTCAGAGGGTTGTCAGGAATGGCAGAGAAAGCAAGATTAGGAACTAGTGGGTTTAGATGGTAGGGGAGTTTATTATGGAAGGATTGATCCGAACCAGATATCAATCCTTTCATAATAAACTCGCTAGATCGGTTACATAGGGAACATTAAGGTCTTTATGGATGATTTTTTTTGTAACAAAGTAAGGAGCATTGAGGATTTTGGATTGTTCGAAGGTGTAACGGAGCTCCAAAGCTCGACTCCGTATGTCCAAATAGGCCTTATTACAGTCATGTAGATCAGTCTTTTGTAACGCATTGACAATTTAGACCGAATTAGGTTTATTGACCGACACCCGGACTATCTTCCTACAATCTATGATATGCTTTTTGTATTATGTATCTACATGAATTTAGCATAAAGATATGTATAGAAACTACCCATTACGAGCTCTCTAATAACATTTCTACGTTAGAAAGTATCGAGGCCTTCTTATTTTCAGACGCCTAGGAGGATTATGAGGTCAGGAAAGGAAAGAGAAGTCAGGTTAGAAACTAGTGGATTTGGATAGTTAGGGAGTTGATAATGGAAGGATTGATATCTTGTTCGGGCTAGATGGGTTACATAGGGAACATTAAGGTCTTTATGTATGATTTTATTTGTGACAAAATAAGGAGCATTGAGGATTTTGGATTGTAAGGATTGGATACAAGAGGAATTCGAATGTTTAGTGGAGCCCCAAAGCTCAACTCCGTATGTCCAGATAGGCCTTATTACAGTCATGTAGATCAGTCTTCTGCAATGGATTGGAAGTTTAGACACGTTGTCTAGTAAGTACGGTAATAGTCGAAATCGACGTGCAGTTAATTAAAATAATAAATTTGAAAAACACAACTTTTTATGACTTCTACTATTTTAACCACTCTTTCTAGAATTAATTATGAAAAATAAAGATGTTCATCTAGGAAAACTATGTTGGATTCTCAACTGAACCTTTAAAAGCTGAAATAAAGAGCACAATTTAGATTTATTTCGCAAGGGTTATTGTCCACAGGAATACTCGTTAAATTAACTTCATAATTGTAATTTGGAGTTTATAATGGAGGGAATGCTAGTTCGGGCTAGATCGGTTACATATGGAACATTAAGGTCTTTAGTCTTTATTAATGATTTTATTTGTGACAAAGTAGGGAGCATTGAGGATTTTACTAGGAAAAAAAATTAATTTAAATTAAAATAAAAGAAATTTTTAGCAAAATAAAATTAGAAATTAATGGCGTTGATGACTAGTAATGTTTCATGCCACTAAACAAAAACAAATAAACTAATATACAGACCGTTTTGCGAAGCTAGCTTTTTAGGACTCGGGGAACTTCAAAGCAAGCATTCTTGTCCAGAATTCAAAATCTTTCGCCATCGCAATAATCACCTTACTATATATTCCGCATATAGGTGAGTGAAAGTAAAACAGTTAAAACAACTATTATAATGTCTAATATTTTTTTTTAAAAATCATTTATTTATTGTTATTTACAACTGTACAACATATATATAACAAGTAAATTTGCTGTAGATGAGATAGTGACATGATACAAACATGTGGAGAATCTACTCATTGATAGAACTCCAATAACATTTCTAGAGGAGAAGATCCCGAGGCCATCTTCTTTTCAGACGCCTAGGAGGATTATTAGGTAATGAAGAAGAAGCCAGGCTAGAAACAAGTGGATTTGGGTGGTTGGGAAGTTTTCCATGGAAGGAATGATATCTGGCTTTGGCCAAATCGGCAACATATGGTACATTGAGGTCATGATGGACTTGATTTGTGACTAAGTAAGGAGCGTTAAGGATTTTGGACTGTAAGGATTGGATTCGGGAGGAATTTGATGGTTTAGTGGAGCCCCAAAGCTCAACTCCGTATGTCCAGATAGGCCTTATAATAATCATGTAGATCAGTCTTTTGTAATGGATTGGCAATTAGACCGTTTGTCTAGTAAATGTTGTAATAGTCGAAATCGACGAGCAGTTTTTTTCAGTCTTGTATGAGGATTCCATGTCAGTCGTTTGTCGAGATGTAGTCCTAAGTAGCGGATCTGTTCGACAGGAATAAGTGGAGTTTTATTAAAGGATACTGTTGGACAAGAGGTCATTGGTTTACGACAAAGGATAAATGTGATTTATTGGAATTAATTCTAATAAAATTTAAACTATCAATTACTTATAAAATTGAAAACAATAAACTAATTAAATTATGTATATCCTTCAGTGCACAAAGATACAAAAAATTGAATTGAGGCAAATTCATGATTGGTCTCTTTTTATCAGTAGATGGTTTCCTCTCGCCGCGTCGGTTGCGTCATTCGGCTCATTCTTTTCATTTATTCTATTATCATTGTCACGTTCATAGCGAATGAAAATAATTTTACAGAAACGCTTATTGTAAATCATTTCAAATGTAAATATAAACATTAGTTATTTCCTTTTTTTTCAGTTAAAACTGTAAGAAAAACAAACTTTTGTTATATTATTATATTATTAATAGAAAATTCCAAAAAACAAATCCTCTTTCAATAGTCAATAGAGTAAGTTAATTATAATAAATCAATTCAAATTTTTTTTTTTATAATTTATTTAGTGTTATTTACAACTGTATAAAAATATATACAACAAGTAAATTTGCTGTAGAAACCACCCATTGATAGAATTTAACATTTCTAGCTGAGAAGATCTCGAGGCCATCTTATTTTTAGACGCCTAGGAGGATTATTAGGTAATGAAGAAGCCAGGTTGGAAACGAGTAGATTTGGGTGGTAGAGAAGTTTATCATGGAAGGAATGGTAGTGATTCTGGCCAAATCGCCAACATATGAGACATTGAGGTCCATATGGATGACTTGATTCGTGACAAAGTAAGGAGTTTTAAGGATTTTGAATCTTAAGAATTGGATACGGGAGGAATTCGATGGTATAGTGGAGTCCCATATTTCAACTCTGTATGTCCAGATAGTCCTTATAATAGCCATGTAGATCAGTCTTTTGTAATGGATAGGTAATTTATACCGTTTGTCTAGTAAACGTTGTAATAGTCGGAATCGACGAGTAGTCTCCTGTCTTTTGTCGTTTGTCGAGATGTAGTCCTAAGTAACGGATCTGATCGACAGGAATAAGTGGGGTATTATTAAAGGATACTGTGGGGCAAGAGGTCATGGAGTTACGACGAAGGGTAAATGTGATTTGGTGGGATTTATTGGAATTTATTTTAATCCTCCAGTTTTGGCACCATTCTTCAAGGGTGGTGATGTGAGATTGGAGGGCTAGGCATACCTAGTAATAATAGTGACAGGATAGGTTGGGATGTCAGCTGTAAAAACTGTGTATAGGATAGGACCTAGGATACTACCCTGAGGTACACCAGCAGACTGACGGAATAGGGATGAATAAGCTCTGTTGTGATTAACTTGAAATAATCTGTCGGAGAGATAAGACCAGATAATGATGAAATATGTAGTAGGTAGGATTTTAATTCAAAATTTAAAATGAAACATGTATATATACATCTAGTACTTTACGAATTATTTATTTCTTTATCCGAAGGACATTTATTTTGTCATCTAATTTACGCGTTATAGTTGATATAAAATCATGGTTATATATTTTTTTCCTACCACCTTTATTATAAATAATAATATTAATATATACCTAAGTATATAAACATGTAACTGGTGCCCTTCCTTTGCCACTTGGCATTATATGGGGTTCGCTGAAGGCAGGGGTTACTGAAAGCGGGGGTTACAATATTGGTCCAGGAGCCGCTGGCCAATACTTGGTTATATTTTCTTTTAGCATAATTTTTCTTTATATATACTCTTATCACTTCTTCGAAAATGGCTTTATTGCTTTAATAAAATAATTTGCATCCAAATAATGTCTCAAATAATTTTTATTAATATTTTAAATGTCCAACGTTTCAGCAAACCCGGTCATCCTGAAGAACAATCTTAACTATAAATTCACACATCACATCCAAACATTAAAATTGTTTTCAGGCTATTCTGCCAAGGTATAATTATTTTAATGAATTTAACTATATATTTTTTCACTTTTAGTAAATAATAAACAAATCAACCTTAAGTCGAATCAGGCATCATTAATATACAATCGTATAAGTCCAAATACAAACAAAACAGAGACAGCATGAAAAACCTTCTCAATACATGCGATATAGTAGAGAAATACTGATTTAAAATTAATCAATAACATAAATTGTGAATGTATTATTTTAATTTTTAAACGAGCGGATAGCTAAGTGATAAGACACTGTGCTACTAACTCCAATGATTTTGAAACCCACTGTGGCAGATAATTATTTTCTGATTCATTCTAGCCTTGAGTCATCCCTGTGCGTTCTGGAGCCCTCCAGTTTCCACCCATCCATATCGAGTGGGTACCCTTAATTGGGTGACAATCTTGCAGTCGTGCGAGATTCTGAACAAATCATCTCCTTACACAATCGTTGGTTATGTTCAAGTAACAGAACTTCCTTACAAAGCACTGCTCACCCTGACCGTTCATGGGCTGTAGTAGTAGAGATTTAATTTAATATGGTATGATTGCATATGTACATCACTAATTCTAATTGAGTTTGGTATATTGTATTATTTTTATAAAGATATTTTAAAAAACTTAGTGGAATTATTTCGTTTCAATAAATATAGACTATTACACGAAGAGTCCATACATAAAAAAAGATAAGTTGTATAAAAATAATAATTAATTTTTGCATGCTTACAAGAATAAGTGAAAATGATCACAACAAAAAAGTAGTAATTATTATTTTCACTTACCTACTATGGAATATACAGTAAGGAAAAGTACGATTGTGCAAGATTTGGAATATTTTGATCCGTTGAATTTTTATTTTATTTTTATACATAACAAAAATAAATAAAAAAAATACGGATTCACTGAAATTTAATTAGAAGGAAGAAAAACCAGTTATCAACTATTTATTAATTTTTTGCCGACGTTTCGACCTACGTTGTAGATCTTTGTCAGGGCTGTAGAGGTAACCCTTGACAGTTGAAATTCATTCCTATACAGACTCTAGTTGCTAACGCCTCAACACTGTAAGGTTATAATACTCCTTGGTATTACTCAAACTAAAACCGCTTAAGACAAATCGCCTCAGTCGAATTATCGACGCTAAAGCGATAACCCCCTAATAAGTAATTTTCAATAAATTACGGACTGAGAGAGCTGGGTCACTCAGCAAGCCATGGTTGTATAGACAAATATATTTTGTATAAAATAAATAGAATTTGTTTTTATTATGCAATGTTTTAATAGCGTCATCATAGTGTAAGTTCACTTATAAATTATAATAAATCAATCAAAAATTTAAAATCTAAACATTAATAAAAAATATAATAATAATCTTTATTTATTCTGGGATTGATCCCTTTAGAATAATTACAGGCGTCAAAATTAGGCTTGAGAGCCTTAGAATAAATTGGAAAATAGAGATGAAAAAACAAGATGTCATAAAATAAAATAATACAATGAATTTTTTTTTTTAATAATTTATTTATTGATATTTACAACTGTATACATATATACACATCAAGTAAATTTGCTGTAAGTGATATTATGATATGATAAAAACATGTGGAGAATCTACCCATTGATAGAACTCCAAAACATTTCTAAAGGAATGTTTAAGATCTCGGGGCCATCTTCTTTTCAGACCCCTAGGAGGATTATTAGGTAGTGAAGGAGAAACCAGGTTAGAAACGAGTTGGTTTGGGTGGTTGGGAAGTTTATTATGGAAGGATTGGTATCTGGTTCTGGCCAAATCGGCAACATAGGGGACATTGAAGTCCTAATAGATGATTTGATTTGTGACAAAGTAAGGAGCATTACGGATTTTACGAAAGATTTTGGTCTGTAAGGATTGGATTCGAGAGGAATTAGATGGTTTAGTGGAGCCCCATACAATGAATTT
>NW_027112014.1:1440570-1461777 GCF_000696795.3 Halyomorpha halys
TTAGTGGGTATTTGGTACGTACATATAGGAGGTATCCTATATGTATAGCTGGGTGTGAAGGATACCTTGGATTGCCTTTTGGCTTTATAAGGTTAATATATATATATATAATGATTTAAGACTCATTTCTTTCTTTAATCGATAGACATTTATTTTGTTATATAATTTATGCTAATGAGTTGTAATTTTTATAAATTTTGTGCCTTATAAAACCTTGGTTATATTTTCTTTTAGCACGATTTTTTTTTTTTTTATTATCATATGTATATACCTTATAATTTCTTCGGGAATGGCTTTATAGTTTTAATAAAATAAATTGTATCCAAGTTAAGTTTCTAACACTCTTTATTATTTCTTTAAATCCACATCCAAATATTAAAATTGTTTGCAGGCTATTCTGCCTAGGTATAATTATTTTATTTAATTTACCCATTTTTTTAAAACTTTTTTTTAAATAATAATTTAAGCAAGACTACACATAGGAGGACTATAAACTCGTTACTAATAGATACAGCCAGGTGCGATAGAATACTACATGCAGAACTAGAGTAATAAATTGTAGAAAATACTCGTTAGAACTAATTATAAATATCTTAGTTCGGAGGTTCCCAATCTTTTTCCCAAATAATCGGATTTTTTAATTTTTTTACTTTCTTGAAAAATTGGAAAACTTTCTTTTTTAAAAGCGATTACCCATTTAACAGCGAAACATTAAAAAATGATATATTTTTCTTGGGGTAATATAAAATATCTAATTTCAACTGTTTCTGTAACATTGAGGTAAAATTGAGTGGACAACCACCATGTGAGTAGGTTAGTTGAAAAATAAATTAAATTTAAATTTAAACATTTTATTGAATGTCCATTGATGATTAACATTATTAATGGGATGAATGGGCTTGGTGTTCACTACACAACATCTCAAATCTCCGAATAAAATTGGATATGGTGACCTCATTTTCGGTTCTAAGTTAATTTTCGAGGGTTATTTACTTTTTATTACCACGAACGCCGAAAACCCTTCGTACAAATAGGATGTTGCAAATGGAATTAATATTCGTATTGCTTCACCAATAAGCAGTAGATATTCCTCTTTTACTGGTATCCAAAAATCAGATAGTTACATGCTATACAATTTTAACTTTAAATTATAATCGCAAGACAAGTCAATAAGAGATTCTTCTTATGAAGAAGTAAGTTTTGATGAAGCCTTGGCTTTAAATGGGTCTTGAATCCATGTAAATTTATCATTATCTGTTTGTGGATTTACAAAGTAGATTACAATTACAATGTAAGAAAGTTACAAATTTACAATTACAATTAGAATTGACGTAGTGAGTAAATTACAATATTAAATTATGCATCCACTTATACATGCTGTAATTAGAGTTAGACAATGTGTGATCATAGATATTAATTATTTTTAAAAATTGAAAAAGTTTTGATGTTGTTGTGGGATCTTCTCTCATCATTTCCTGTAAATCTGAAAAGAATCGGTGTGGTTCGTGAGCAATATATTCAGTGAGAATGTGCCTAACGGTGATATCGTGTCCGCAGTAGCGACACATCGTTGCATTTTATTTTTTCATGAGATCTTCGAACTTTTTTATAACCTCTGATAGGTGATCAATAAAAATGTATTTTATATTGCAAGACAAATTAATTTCATTGGAGGTACAAACTGGTGTAACAAGGGGGAAAAAACCACTGATACACTCTTCATTAATTTTTAATGAAGCCGCTTAACACACTTTGGGAATCACTGTGTTAGTTAATAAAACATTTCTTTTATATATTTTATAAACAAAACCATTTTTTTTTTCATATTTTCGTATTTGCTTTGTAGGTCCGTATTTATAACTAGTTCTAAGGAATATTTTTCTTAATTTATTACTCTAGTTCTATATTTAGAATTCTATAATACCTGGCTGTATCTATTAGTAACTAGTTTCTAGCCCATCTATATGTATACGTAAAAACTTATTATTATTATTATTTCTTTTATACATTTTATAAGCAAAACAATTTTTTTTTTTTACATATATACTTATTTTCTCTATGTATATTTATTTTAATGTTTTGTTAATTCTTACAATGTTTATATCATGTTTTTCATTAAGCTCTGACGAAACCCTGGAAAACATTGGTTATAATAATAATAATAAGAATAAATAGTTCTCTTTTACTATTTTTATACCTCTATTGACCGCCACCCGGACTATCTTCCTACAATCTACTTCATACGGCCAACTATCTTCTTCCAATAATAAACAATTATACTTTAATTTTAATCTCTTTGATATTAAACTACTTTTACCAATGAGTAGTTTCAATGCATGCCTATATCATATCGTTATGATCTTACTTCAAATTTACTAAATGTAATATTATGTACAGTTGTAAATGTCAAGAAATAAATTTTAAAAGCTATACAGCTTAAAATAAACAGAATAAAAAAATTATATTCTATTTCTAACATAAATTGTAATTTAAAAAAAAATTGTAATTAAAAAAAATTGATTCAACTTGTTTTTTAACTCGAATAATGATTTTTTTTTTCCCACTTCTATATGAAAAAATATATATTCTATTTCTAATAAAAATTGAAATTTGAGAAATCATAGGTTTAAATTTTTTTACTCGTGAGTTGATCAAAAGGATAGTTTATCCGAGAATTAAGATTTTTTTTTACATTTATTTGGAAAAAGTTTAATATTGTTTTTCTAAAATAAATTATAATTTAAAAAAAATTAGGTTCAAATATTATTAAAATATATTTATTTATTAATATAAATTTTTATCTATTAATTGATTTTTTAAAAAGAATTTATTTACACTACAATTGTTTGAGGGGAGGATATAAATTTCTCAATAGAAAAAGTACGTCTCATCACAAGATTAAAATACATCTAATTCTGCTATATTTCCATATCTATACAGTAGAGTTTTATAGTGGAAGAAAGTCCAAGGATCCGTGAGTAATATCGGTCCTAAACATGAAAGATATATTAAATATCGATATTTATAAGTTAGAAGAAGTAAACTATTTTTTTTTTTTTCATACCCTACTGTAATGATTTTAGTGGGTATTTGGTACGTACATATAGGAGGTATCCTATATGTATAGCTGGGTGTGAAGGATACCTTGGATTGCCTTTTGGCTTTATAAGGTTAGGTGAGGGGTCCGATGAAGGTTGTAACTTGGTTGACTTACGCTAGTGGATTATTGGAACGGGAAGGGACCGTTCCGCTAGTTGACCAGAGCCTACTGCTAAAAAATGTGTATTATAACCTAAACTTTAACTAAAGCGGGAAAGAAGTAAGCGAGAAGGGAAAGAAATTTTCCCTCCCGAAAAGCGGTTACTATTATAAACTAACCTATACTCTTATTGACGTACAGTCCAGTCAAGAAATAATTATTACCTAATAATCCTCCTATGAGTCTGAAAAGAGGCTGCCCTCGAGATCTTCTCTAGACATTTTATTGGAGTTCTATCAATGGATAGATTCTCTACATGTCTGTATCATATAAAATAACTAAATAAAAAAAAATTAAAATATATGTTTTTCTTTAATTTGGGCATAGATCGATTCTACTCATTTTTTTCAGTTGTATGTCACATAAATTCACAAAACTAATTAATAAATGTAATATACAAAAAAAGAAGCTATATTATTGTATATATAATCTTATCACTGTCTTGAGACTGGTATTTATTGTTAAAATTAGTCAATTGGTATCTATGTTAAGTCTCAACACTCTTTCATATATCATCAACAGTCCAAAGTACCGGCTAATTCGATCATCCTCAAAACCAATCTTAAATATAAATTTACACCTCACGTCCAATTATTTAAAACTTTTTGCAGGCTATTCTGCCAAGGTCATTAATTGCAAGTCAAATCACTCTTTTTGTCACAATGTCATTAATTTTCAACACTTTTAATTTTAGATCTACTTAACACTTCCAACTATCATATAAATAAAAATGAAATTGTGGCAAAATAAGGTAATTGTTTACTATCGCGCCTTTTTGGAAGGCGCCATAGTAAACAAATAACAATAATTTGTTTATTTACAATGTTCGTAGTTAATTTGAGGCAAGTAAAACCACATCAACAATTGTTGCGAGGCTAATTAAAGACTGCATCTACAGAACGTAACGTAAAAGCTCTAATTATAACTGAACAACTGCGCAGATTGTGGAATTGGACAACTAGGCAAATAATGAAACATGTTGCGGTCCAACATATCGTTAGGCATGTATAACCAAAAAGTAGGCTTCACATTATTTAACATAATTAATAATTTTATTACATTTCATTAAAATTTATTCATAAGATAATACAACTTTGTTTAAATGAATCAATTAGTATCTATGTTAAGTCCCAACACTATTATATCATCAACAGTCCAATGTTTCGTCCAATTCGGCCATCCTCAAGGACAATCTTAAATATAAATTTACACCTCACATCCAATTATTTAAAAATGTTTTACAAGCTATTCTGCCAAGGTATAATTATTTTAGTAAATTTAACTATATATCCTTTCACTTTTAGCAAATAATAAACAAATCAACCTTAAGTCGAATCAGGCATCATTAATATACAATCGTATAACTCCAAATAAAAACAAAACAGAGACAGCACATCTCATATCAGTAGTATGAAAAACCTCCTCAATACATGCGATATAGTAGATGATTTGAAATTAATCAATAACATAAATTGTGAATGTATTATTTTAATTTTTAAACGAGCGATAGCTAAGTGATAAGACACTCTGCTACTAACTCCAAGGAGTTTGAAACCCCCTGTGTAATTAATACAAGTCAAATCACCTTATTTTGCCACAATTTCATTTTTATTTATATGATAGTTGGAAGTGTTAAGTTGATCTAAAATTAAAAGTTTTGAAAATTAATGACATTGCAACAAAAAGAGTGATTTTACTTGTAATTAATGACCTGAGCAGAATAGCCTGCAAAAAATATATAATTGGATGTGAAGTATAAATTTATATTTAATATTGTCCTTGAGGATGATCGAATTGGAAGAAACGTTGGACTGTTGATGATATATTAAAGATTGTTGAGACTTAACATAGATACCAATTGACTAATTTAAAAAATAAATACCTGTCTCAAGAAATTTAAAAGATTATAAATAAAATAATATAGTTTCTGTTTTTATATAATACATTTATTAATTAGTTTTGTGAATTTATGTTATATACAACTGAAAATAATCAGTAGAATCGATCTATGCCCAGCTTTAAGAAAAGCATATATTTTAATTTTTTATTTAATGTGATTTACAACTGTACAAATAATAAATACAATAAGTAAATATGTTGTATGTTTCATATACACTTGAAGATATTGGGAAGGAACCACCCATTGGTGGTTCTTCAAACATTAATTTAAATTAGAAGGTCCCGTGGTCATCTTCTTTTCAGACGCCTCGGAGGATTATCAGTGATTGTTAAGGATGAAAAATTAAGCATTATTTGGTTAGGATGGGTAAGGAGTTTGGAATGTAAAGACGCATATCTGTTTTGGGCCAAATAAGCAACGAATGGGATTTTAACGTCATTGTGAATGAGTTTATTAGTAACGTAATAAGAAGCTTCAAGGATTTTGGATTGTGAGTATTGGATGCGGGAGGAATTTGATGGTTTGGTAGAGCCCCCGAGCTCAATTCCATATGTCCAAATTGGTCTGATTATCGTAGTGTATACTACTTTTTTGTAATGAATGGGAAGTTCATAGCGTTTGTTAAGTATGTGTTGTAGCAATCGGAATCTACGAGCAGTATCTTGTCGTTTGTAATATATTTTAATTTTTTTATTTAGTTATTTTATATGATACATATATATATATATATAGAGAATCTATCCATTGATAGAACTCCAATAACATTTATAGATAATATTTCGAGGGCATCTTCTTTTAAGACGCCTAGGAGGATTATGAGGTGATTAAAGAGGAGTCAGGTTAGAAAAAGTGGATTTGGGTGGTTAAGGAGTTTATGATGGAAGGATTGATATCTAGTTCGCGCTAGATCGGTTACAAAGGGAACATTAAGGTCTTTGTGGATGATTTTATTTGTGACAAAGTAGGGAGCATTTAGGATTTTTGATTCTTAGGATTGGAAACAAGAGGAATTCGATGGTTTAGTGGAGCCCTAGAGATGAACTCCGTCAGTCCAGATAGGTTTTATTATAGATATATAAATGAGTCTTTTGTAATTAGTTAAAAGTTTAGGCCGTTTGTCTAATAAATGTTGTAATAGTCGGAATCGACGTGCAGCTTCCTGTATTTTCAGTCTTTTATAACGATTCCAAGTCAGTCGTTTGCCAGAGTATTTAAATATAGAAAAACAAATTCAACTTTGTAAACAAATAAACACGTCTTTCACTGGTAGGCAGATCATGACTAACAAATCCCATGAGATTTGAAATTTTAGCTTAATAATACCACTAATTATGTTAATCTGAAAACCCATACTAATTTAAAAGACATAAGAATTTTGATGACAGGTTAATTCTAAGATTATAGACTATTATCGTGCCCAAAGGGGACAAATGATTCTTAAGGCCTTCATTTAGTTCAGTGATTCCTACCCGTGGGAGATTCCGGCAGTACAGAGAAATAATTTATAGGACCGTTTGTTTCAGAGGAAGTTAAGAGACTGCAGTGGTGCCATTTCGAATCCGGCCTGGGAGTCGACTTTTAATTTTGTGGCGCTTCCAGACCCCAAAAGAGTTATTTCATCTCAATTTTTGAATACCTTAATGAAAACTAACTATATTTACTAGACGAAATTGATGAGTCTGATAAAAAATAGCGGCTATTTCTAAATGTTAAAAAAAAAATTAATTTTTCATTCGGAGCTCTATATCTTCTAAACTAAAACGCTACAAAACCTAATAAAACATTATTTAAAGTAGATTAAATATGCTAAAATATGTATAGTAATACTGTTTACGTTGAGCAGTACCCGAGTTCCATTGTTTAAGAAGCAACATTTCATGAAATATCAGTAGTTAGTGAATATATAGTGGAACATCTATATCCCATAATACTATTACAATGTAGGTTATAGCAACAGAAAAATATGTTTGGTACTTCTTTAGGTGAATATGTACAGACTAAAAGGTTAGAAGTCAGGTAGGTGAATTGATGAAGATAATAGAAATGCAGATAGAGGTGATATAAATGAAAATATGTAGAACAGACTGAAAGGTGAAATAAATAAAAAGATACACTGCACACACTAGGTAGGTTAAACACTGTTATCTATAATCCAAAGAGGTTGTCATTTCAGTAGGGAGGAATTACCTCTGCTTACAATAACTTACTCAAGGATTTTTATACTATTGTAATTCATTTGCAGAAATTTAATGGTGTAAGATTTAAGGTTGTAAGGGTAAAATAAATGGTAATCAAGGAGAGGAAATTGAGTTTGGAATTAATTAAAATGAGGTAATGGATCAAAAATTGGCCTGAACAGGAACAATTACATATATTTTTTTTCGAAATGTTGATTTTATTCGCTTGACATAGCGAGTTTAATTAAAATTATTTGAGTCGTTTTTAAAGAAAATCGATTATTTAAAGTGACACTTTCGGTCTGTCGATTATAACAAAAAGTTGCCATAAACCCCATTTTAACAAAATCGAATTCCATATGTGATTTCAGTTTCGTACAAATTTTGTTTTTACCCAGGGGACTTCAAAACGTGTATTTGTTTCGACAACTCGAATTCGAAATTTTACTTTATATATAGGTTAGTGAAAGTAAAAAAATTAGGTCCAACATTTTCCGTTTTATAAAAAATTTTCTTTGCTTCCAGTCTATGTTAAATTCAACGACTAAATTCTATCATTTTCCAACAGAACACTACATAAGGACCTTCATATCCTTTTTGTCCTTGATCTCATAGCAACCAAATTCTCAAATTTCCATTTAAACCTTTCTTATAATCCTAATTCTTTGGCTCAATCCTTTTCTAGTTCCACCCATCGCTGGGATCTTAAAGGGGCTCAAGAGACTCATACTTAGACCGGGATTAGATATTGTATATAATTTATTTTACTTAGTTTTTTGTATTCTGTATGAATTTAGCATACAGGTAAGTAGAGAAATTACCTATTGCTAGCACTCTAATAACATTTCAACGTTAGAAAATAATGAGGCCATCTTATTTTTAGGCACCTCGGAGGATTGTCAGGAATGGTATAGGAATCAAGGTTATAATCTTGGGTGGTTAGGGAGTTTATATGAAAGGAATGATATATAGTTCGGGCTGGAACGGTTACATAACAACATTAAGGAGTTTATGGATGATCTTATTTGTGACAAAGTAAGGAGCATTGAGAATTTTGGATTGTAAGGATTGGATACGAGAGGAATTATATGGTTTTGTGGAGCCCCAAAGCTCAATTCCGTATGTCCAGATAGGTCTTATTACAGTCATGTAGATCAGTCTTTAGCAATGAATTGGAAGTTTAGACCGATTGCCTAATAATAGCTGTAATAGTCGGTATCGACGCGAAGATAATCAAAAATAAATTTGAAAAACACAACTTTTTATGACTTCTACTATTTTAACCACCCTTTCTAGAATTAATTATGAAAAATAATGATGTTCATCTGGGAAAACGATGTTGGATAACAAAATTGACTGAACCTTTAAAAGCTGAAATACAGGGTAGAATTTAGATTTATTTCGCAAGAGTTATTGAACTGAGAAAACTCAGTAGAGTATATTTAATACATTTTATGTATTATAAGTATGAAGTACTAATTTTATTTTAATGAAGGGTACGAAAAAAAAAATCCTCATAATTTTGTAATATAAATCAAAAACAGACAAAAAAATATAATAACGCATACATTATGTGCTATTATCTTTTAATAAAGTTTAAAAAAATATAATAATAAAGTTCTTCTAATAAATATTTTGATAAATTACATAAAATGCAAATAAATTTAATTTTTCGTTCATTATTTTAAGAATTTGGATTGTTTAAATTTTAAAAAAACCAGATGAAAAACAGTACTTACTTAAATTTTCTATGAAACTTACGAACAATGCAGTGTAAACCAGCAATACACATCTGTAACAAAATAAAATATATTAATAAATTTTATAATAAATAGGGCTAATTTAAGAACAATATAATTTAACTTGAAATGTGTACAATTATTTCAGAGTGCACATTAATTTTTAAAATGTTTAAAAATTTGAAAATCTGATATTTAAAAAAAAATAATAAAATCCTCCTGTGTCCAATTCTTACAATCCAAAATCCTACATAAAATCCTTGGTGGTCCTTATTATGTCACAATACTTATTATCGCTCATGCATAAAGACCTCAACATCTCAGTTGCAGATTTATATCGTTTTAACATGGTAAAAGAAGGAAATATTTCTCCACTTAATTTAAGTTTTTTCCATTTAAAGCGCTTTAACATATTAAACAAAAGATCATGAAGAGTGTATATTTAGAGTGTATTCTCTCTCTTTTGACCGCAACCCTGACCATCTATTTATATATAGTGTGTATTTAAATATTTTCTAACAAGAAATTTTTTAAAAAGTTAAAAATCTGTAGACTATGAAGCGGAAAAAAATCGGAATAATTCACAATTTTACAAAAACAAAAAAATTATTTTATAGCCTTTAGATAACTTTTATTACACAGTTATGAACAAAACAAATGAAGATATTTTGAAATTAAATTTTATCTGGTTTACTTTGGAGCAATTTAGAATTAACTAATTTAAACTGGCTTAGTTATTGCTTTCTATTCAATGAAAACCGTGACACTAAAAACAAAACATAAAATGTCAATTTTCCTTTTTTTCTGTAAATAATTGACCCATTATAGGAACAGGCTATTATAAGAACAACAGATGAAAATAATAATTTTATATTATGATTAAGTTTATTTTATAAATTTCGTTCGACCAAAATAAATTGACAAAACATTGATTTCTACTTTTTTTTTTTATTAGAATTTTTTTTATAATTTATGAAAAAGTATACCTCAGGAACCAATGAATGTTTGCTAGAAATTAGTTAACACATTGTTTTAAGTAGTATAAAGTAGTTAATAACAATCTTCGTAGAGGTCGTAGTTTTTATGATTTTTACATATGAAATTTAGTTCGAAAAACTAGAAATCAATTTATTTTAACAAATGTCATGAAAACTACTACTTCTACAAAGACATACATCAGATTCTAGTGAATAGTAAATTAAAACAGCTTCAATTTGAGCGATAATAGATATCTGTACGTCTCAAGAATCCTGAGTATAGATTTCAGACAATAAATTCACTAACAATTGATTTTTCAGTATATATTTCATAAAATGTTGCTTTTTTAAAAAGCTATATCTCGAGAAATATTGAACGTAAATAGCTCTATTAGGGCTTACAGTTTAGCAAATTTACTCTAATTTAAATAATGGTCTATCAAATTTTCTATTGTTGGTAGTTTTAAAGATATAGAGCTCCGAATGAAAAATTTTTTAACATTTTTCTTTCCTCCTAACTTGGCAGACTCATCAATTTTGACTAGTAATTATACATATTTTTCAGTAAATTAATCAAACATTGGGGTGAAATAACTGATTTTTTCTCCTCTTGGGCTCTTGCACTAAGAGGTTTCGTATCTTAACTAGAGAGATGAATGGATAACTCAGAAAGTCAAATTTGGCAAAATAAATTCAAAAAATGTTAACTTCCAATTTACATAACTCTAAATACTTAATAGTACATTAAACTAGCTTTAATTTGAGTGTTAATAGACATTTGTGCGTTTTCATGGTTTTTGAGGTATATTTCAAAATAAATTCACCAACTACCAATCTTTCAGTATATTTATATGAAATGTTGCTTTTTAAAAAGCTATATCTCGGGAATTATTGAACGTAAATAGCTCTATTATGGCTCATATTTTAGAAAATTTACTCTACTTTAAATAATGTTCTTATAGATTTTTTAGTGTTGTCGGTAGTTTTTAAGATATAGAGCTCCGAATGAAAAAAAAATTTTTTTATAACATTTTGAAACAGCCGACATTTTCTATTCCCCCTACCTATACTTGGCAGATTCATTAATTTTTACTGGTAATTATACATAGTTTTCATAAAATTAATCAAAGATTAGTGTGAAATTACTAACAAAAAATAATGTTCTGAATAAGGTTTGAAATGCATAGCTTGATATTACGTATCAGGGTAGTACGCAACATTGCCACAGGTTGCGCTGCTATTGCGACTTAGGGGGCGAAGAACGCAGTAGAGAACAGTAAACGTTCTTAAAATAAATCAATTGTACCATTTCAAAACAATATACTACTCACAATTATTTCTAATTTGCTAAATTTAAGATTTAAGTTAGATTTAAACCTTCGAGTAAAAAAGGTGTAAGGGTAAAAAATAAGAGATAAGTAATAACGAGGTAACAAATTCTCATAAAGACAGGATTTAACTTTTTTTTTTTGGTTTGTTGTAATATTTTTGATAACTGAAATTCTAGAAAATTTCATGCTGAAAAGTTATTACGTTTTAAAAAATATTAATATATAACAAACTAGTATCCAAAAAAGGTAATTTATTCAGAAATCAATATATTAAAAACCATCTACTGCCTCATAAACCATCACTGTATATAAAAGTAGCATAAATTTACTAAAATTTGAACCCTAATTGAGCTCTCTACGTTCAATATTTCCCGAAATATTACTGTGTATATCTCGGTTATCCAAACTGGCGTTAAAAAAAAATTAAATAAATAAAGTTATATCTTCTATTGGAAGAGTTTCATATATAATTAGATCTTGGTAATAAAAATATAATCTTCCTTGTTTTAATTATTTATTTTATGTAATTAATAAATAAAAACAAAGTTTCGGGGTTGTCATCCCTATCATCAGGTATCAATGACAAATTTTCAAATTAATAGCATGTATACAACACTTAATAAATATATCACAATTTATTTTTTAAAAAATTTAATACAATTATCTGATTAAAAAGCTATTTTAAATTACTTTTTTTTTTACTCCTTATCAGTCCTATATTGCTAATAATAACATATAGTTTTCACTAATATAAACATTTTTAATAATAAAAAAAACAAAACCTATTCTAAATAAACAAATCTTTGAAATTTGAAAATAAAAAAAATTAAAAAAGAAATTATAATATATTGATTAAGTGTTGTTTGTGTGGTATTAATAACCCCGAAACGTTGCTATTGTTTATTAATGATATAAAATAAATATTTTTTTTTTTACAAATGCATGTTTGTAAAGAACTACGATCTGTAGGCAAATTAGTGTAATCAACTTGAAAATTGAAAGAGGCAATTTTAACACAGTATCGATATTGGAAAATCTAATTTTAATGAAGTGTTCATAATACACTTTGTTGGAATCAGAAATACACAATAAATATTTTATAAATTATTTGATGCCGTAAAATTAATTTAATTAATAGTAGAAACATACATAATACGAATTTTGTTGGTGAACTCTAATAGTTCTTGGGATACATAATTCTAAAAACCAACATATCATAAAAAATAAACTCAAAAATCATTAGTAAGTGAATACATTTTCAGATATCTGTATCTCAAAAGCTCTGCTCTACCCCCACGTGGGGGATAGAGTGGGCTCAGGGATCCTCAGGTCGATTATGTAAATATTGTATATAAGAGTGTAAATGTATGTTTATTCTTCTGTTTGTATATATTTTAAGAAAGTTTTTTTTTTCATGATCATTCATCACTATTACCTATTGCCCACAACTGTATGGCAGATTGCAATATCTATCAATAAATAAAATAGTAAAGTATATCTCAAAAACCATTTGACATACAGATGTCCATTAGCAAGTTTAATACTTAATAAAGTAGTTTATTTACGATTCTTCGTAGGTGTAGTAGTTTTTATGAGTAATTTCCAGTGGTTCCGATATTTTTTTTATTTTTGAAAAAATATAACGGAACCATAAGAAGAACATATGTCTGCCAGCACTCAAAATAAAGGTAATTAATCTTACAATAAAGTAGTGTGTCGTAACATATCTTCGTTGGCTTAGAAGTTTTTATGATATTTACATATGACTAAATCACTTTATTTTAGCAAATATGAAAACTATCACTCCTAAGATGATATACCTCTCAAACTTCTTTTTTGGACATTTAACTAGCATTAATTTAAGTGCTAATAAACATTTGTCGAATATCGAATGGTTTTTGAGATTTTTCAAAATAACTTCACTAACTTTTCAGTGCATTTTTTATGAAATGTTAAATCTCGGGAACTATTGAACGTAAATAGCTCTATTAGGGCTCATATTTTGGCAAAATTACTCTACTTTAAAAAAGGTTCCCTTGTGGTTACATTGTGTTGTTGGTAGTTTTAAAGATATAGAAATCCGAATGAAAAATTAATTTTTTTTTAACGTTTTGAAACAGCCGCCATTTGTATTACGCCTACGTATACTTGGCAGACTCATCAATTTTGACTAGTAATTATAAATAGTTTTTGTTAAAGTAATAAAAAATTGGGGTGAAATAACTGCCTTTTTTCTCCTCTTGGGTTCGTGTATTATGACGTGACCGACTTGAAACATGAATATACCTTCTCTAATATTCCGACGGACGTTTACTTGTTAATGAAATATCGAACAGTAAACATCTTGTGCAATGCTTCTTTCGATTCGAAATAAACAGGAAGATGTTTTGGCCATTATTTGGAATTTACCTGCAAGAATTAAGTGAATTCCACGACACATACGAAGCACTCCCATCTTTGAATTCAGTGTCATTTCGAGACTGACCGTGAAAAGGATCTTTTACTGTCTCTTACCAACTTATTGTAAGATAATTATATTTTGTATTATGAATGTCAATCTAGAAAATAATAATCAATATGAGTTCATACTCCTGGAAGCAGGTTCACTACACAAACTAAATTCGATGAACTTCAGAAAACCTTTATGTAAGGATATCCCATATTTACTCAGTTTCTATTTAGATTGGAGAAGTTTGACTGTCCAGTTGCAGGCCTACCTTCTACGCCATAACCCCTGATGAAGACCTGAAACTTAGGTCGAAACGTCGGCATAAAATAAATAAATATGGTTTTGTTTATTTATGTTGTTCTTTGCTGACTGCACCTCTCGACAAACTTCCCCAATCGTTAATCTAGGGTCAACTATCTACACCTCAGTTTCTATTTAGGTTTTATTTTTGGGACTAATAGCCTCACTGATTTTTTTTTTTTTTTTAAATATTTATTTATTGCTATTTACAACTGTACATTATAATACATTTAGTAAATCTGATCTAAGTTAAATTGGAGTGTTACAGGCGTGTAGAGAAACTACCCATTAGTAGTACTCTACTGACATTTTACATTAGCTGGTCTCGTGGCCATCTTCTTTTCCTCACTGAAATAAAGAACTAAAAATATCATTTACCCAGCAATTCTGCAAATCTGAAACATGCCGTTTACGTAAAAAATTTTCTTATGTTTTCAAGTATGATGGATGTAGTATTTGATATTGGGGAGGGGTAGTGAGATAAATCTCTCTTACAGCACTTTATACATTTTAAAAGGGAATCGAGGACAGAGAATATGATAAGATATACATGAAAAATGAAAAATAGTTTTGTGTCTGATGCGGGATCACAGAGATTCGTGATGTTAGTAGTTAATACTCGTCAGTCGGGTCTGAGACAGCTTATGTATGTTTGCCATCTTTGTGGGCGTTGGTGCTAACATTTAAAAAGGTGGGTTAATGTTGTGGGCTATCAAAGAAGTTTATGTGCCTCTGTGAGATGAATTCTGTCACTGTCGGCAGTCCAAGTGTCGTTTGGATGTAGTCAGTTTTCGCTCTTTGCAAAGTTGTATGTTTTACAATCCGTCGACACAGGAACTGTTGGAGTTTCTTCGCTGCTGTCTAAACCTAAGGGCATAAAATGTCATGATAAAGCTAGCTCTGATATACTGCAGCTGGAAACTGGGGCTCTCACAGGTATCCTAGAAAGCAGATTCGAGAGATTTGAATGGTATAATTACAGGAGCGATCTAGGATCCGAGTCTTCACACATTGGAGAAGAACCAACAGTGAACTCCTTGCAGAGACTTGTCAGTCAATATGTCATATATTGACAAGAAGGTTAAAATGGGTAGGAAATGTGGCTCGGAGCAATCCATCAGGACGCCTCTACACAACAATGAATGCCAGTATATATGAATGCTTTGTGGATAAACAAGGAGCGAAAGAGCTGCATGCAGCAAACTGGAAAGCAGTAGCCCAAGACAGCCAGGCGTGGAGAAGCCTGGTTCGGGCGCCAAAGATCTACAAGCCAACCGATAAAAAAATATATGTTACATAATATTAGAGGCCATTCTACGTTGAACTTGAAACTGAGTCATTATTTTAATAGAGATTAGAGAAGAGTAGATGAACAAACCACAGAAAAACAAATCAAGTTTTAGTAGACTTCTACTAAAATACTTTAACTCATAATTATAATTATTGTTATAGGGAGTAGAGTAACTGAGTGATAAGGCACTGAGCTCTTAAATTCAAGGACCAGGGATCAAATCTGGCTACAGATAATTATTTAATCAATGTAACCATGAGTCAACGCTGTGGGTTCGGGGAGCTTTCCGGGATTAACCCAGGCTCATAAACTGGGTACCCTATATTGGGGAAAAATTTGGCATAACAAAATTTATTATAACAAAATCACCTAGTACAACCGTTGGTCTAGTAATAGACCCTTCAGTGGTTGTAGCAGTAAAAAAAAATTTTTTAAAGTATCGTAATAGTTTTAAATAACACTTTTTATTTATTTTAAATATATCAATTCAAAACTAAAAAAGTAAATATGCAACAAAAAACAATATAATTTGAAAACTGAATTATGGTAAAAAAGGAATTTCTAAATTTTATAATAAGTATGAAAATATTTCCATAGCGAACTATACCAATCTAATGTTATATTGTTAAGATTTATTATAGGATGTTTACATGTTAAGTGATTGTAAACCATTTCAGATATCTTTCTTATAAGACGCTTACACGAAACAGAAGTTCTTATGTTTAAAATAGCAAAGTTTCAATGTAAACCAACGAGACGGAAAATAACTTCAACATTCCACCCTGCGCAAAATAAAACAATTAATAGGATTTATAGACCTGTTTCATCCCTCGCCCCTTAAAATTTTAAGTTTAATTTCTAGTAAACTTTAGATGTAAAAAATTATAAATAATACTTTATAACTATCATTTACTATAATAACCTGAAGATAGGCGGACGATCCGAATGTCCAGGTGAATAATATATCATTGATATAAAATAATTAGAAAATAAAAAGATTTAATAAAATTTTTAAAAAAATACTCAAAAATATAATTATTCTAAAATAATGATAAAGGTTAAAAATTCACAAAATCTTTAATTTCAAAATTGTATTGCAGCAAATCGGAAAATATCGTACATTGGTCTTTACAAAATAGAATATAATAAAAATAATCCCCCCCCCCATTCCTCAGTTATTACATTACTATAATTTTAATTTAATATAACTATATAATTACAGAATATATATGATATTTTTATTATTATTAACAATATTATTAAAATTCATATAGTATATAGCCCTATATTTCCAATTCATAACCACTATGTATTTAACTTTTTTTGTGTTTAAATCAACAGATAAAAATATTTACTTTCTAAATTAACACTAGTGTTAGCTACTTATTAACACTAGATCAGTTTTTGGGCTATTATCATCGTTATTTGATTATAATGTGTGAGGGATAGGCTAAGGTATGAAATTTCCTGTATTCATACAATACATATTGTATAATACCAAATAAAGAATTTTTTAGAGAAATATCATTTGAATATAATAATTTTTCTTGAAATCAAACACTAACCAAGGTTTCAGAAAGCATAATTCATTTCTTGAAGATATTTGAGTAACTTTAGCTGTGGTTAATTTTTTACTTTTATTTAAACGTATTTTTTTTAATGCATATTATTTTAAAAAATATTACCTAGTAATAAAAATGAGAAAGATTTATCTAGTGATAAAGATTAGAAAAATTTATATAGTAATACAGTTGAGAAAGATTTATCTAGTAATGCAGATGAGAAAGATTAATCTAGTAATAGAGAAGAGAAAGATTTACCTAGAAATATAGAAGAGAAATATGTACCTAGTAATATAAAAGAGAAAGATGTTTCTAGTAATATAGAACAGTAATATAGAATGTAAGAAGAAATATAGAAAAGAAAGATCTACCAGGTAATATAAAACAGAAGGATGTACCTAGTAATATAGAAGAGAAAGATGCACCTATAAATATAGAAAAGAAAAATACACCAAGAAATATAGAAATAGTTTCCAGTTTAAATATCCGCAAGTGTAAACTATAATGGACAAGGTCGAATTAACTGGGAGGTCTAGTTTGTGATGTCCTTGTTACGTAAGCAAGGGTCTCTACGCGCAA
This sequence comes from Halyomorpha halys, assembly GCF_000696795.3. NCBI lineage: Eukaryota > Metazoa > Arthropoda > Insecta > Hemiptera > Pentatomidae > Halyomorpha > Halyomorpha halys. The sequence continues at coordinate 1,458,135 of NW_027112014.1, forward strand.
CACTGTGATTTAAAATTTAAACTTCAAGGTTTATTGAACTCTTAAATTTCATCCACTCCAAGACAAACATATTAATTTTCAATCCAAAATCTTTATAACCATAGTCAATGCAATTTACTATGTTTCCAATAGAACACTACACCATGACCTTCATATTCCTTTTGTCCTTGACCTAATACCAACCAATTCAAAATCCCATGTAAATATTTCTAATAATCCTAATGCTTTGATTCAATCGTATCCAGTTCTACCCATCCCTACAAACCATTTCGAAGGTGAAACGGAAGTGGCCAAGAGATCTATGGTAAAATAAACTTGACAAATGGAGATTGTTTGCGGCTTTAGTGCACTTGCTCAGCCTCCACTGACTCACTACCAACACACAAGGGTGTGGATACCGAAGTTAGTTACTTTCTTTATTTACCAAGCATTTGTAGACATTTTAGTTTGACGATAAAGGCAAATGTATGAATCTGGATTTAGGTACAATTATTTACTAATGATTCTATTATTTCAGGATAAGAAAATGCAAATGGATTAATAGAAATATTTCTATTATGTATATTAAATGGCAAAGATAGACAATGAGAGAATTTGGCACAAATGCCAATTAAGTATAAATTTCCAAGTTATAACACTAATTCATATCTTTTTTATTATCCTTACATCCTGCTAGCTTAATGTTGAAGAAGTCCATAGCCATGGTCTCGGCACACATTAAATCAGTTTAATTCCTTTAAATGTTTAAATTTAATCATTTGCAACTATCATCTAACATTTTTCTTTTCTTTTTTTTTTTATTATTATGAATGAATAAATGAAATATGTTTATATATAAAAAAAAACTAAAATGCATCTATTTAAAGAATCTAAAGAAACATCCGTGTGTCAAAGCCTGACATAAATTTTTATTAAAACATAAATAACAAAACTTAAAAAAAAAAGTTATATGCTTTAACAACAATGCAAGTCAACAATTTAAAACAACAATACGGTATTTAGGTTTAAAGAAACACCAATAATATCAAACAATTAGCGAGTTGTAGTATGGCATTGACCCCTAACATTTTAACCAACTGAGCTCTTTCCAGTGTAGCCCGTCGTACATAGTTACTAACATCTCTCCAATTAGAGCCTTTTAATAAACTGAGTAATTGTTCTGGAGAGCCAAACTATACCCAAAATATATTATTCTAACTAAATTAACACTATACTTGTAACAGATTGTCAACAAGTGAATAATGTCTTCCTATTCTTTGGGGTTACACACCGGGCAGTTATGTTAATGTTAAATTGAGCAATTATGTTCACTGAAAAATCTATCGCATCGATACCAAAACAAAATTATCATTTTTACATTTCTGTTTCTACCGTAAATAAACAAAAATAAGATCGGAGAAATTTTTCAATATTCCTTTTTTTGTCAGATTCCTTTACGCTATGTCTAACTGGGGTCAATCTTCATAGTACAAGAGCCGGGAAGATTAAAAGGCAGTTATCTCACCCCAATGTTTTATTACTTTAATGAAAACTATGTATAATTACTAGTAAAAATTGATGAGTCTGCCAAGTATAGGTAGGAGGAATAAAAAATGGCGGCTGTTTTAAAGCAATAAAAAAACTAATTTTTCATTCGGAGCTCTATATCTTAAAAAGTAGAAACAACACAAGAAAACCTAAGAGAACGTCATTTAAAGAATAGTAAATTTGCTAAAATATGACCCCTAATAGAGTTATTAACGAGTTAAATATTATTCGAGATATAGCTTTTTAAAAAGCAATGTTTCGGAAAAATGTTGTATAGGACGTACTGAAAGATCAGTACTTCGAGAATTTATTTTGAAAAATTTATATCTCAAAAACCATTTGACGTACAGATGTCTATTAGCACTCAAATTAAAGCTAGTTTAATGAGCTATAAAGCAGTTTATGATGTTTATCTTCGTAGGAGTAATAGTTTACATGAAATTTGCAAAAATAAATTGATTTATAGTTGTTCGGACAAATTTTTATTTGCCAAATTAATATTTATACGTGTATATCATAAAAACTACTACCCCTACGAAGATAAGTGTCATGAACTACTTTATAGAAAGTTAAATTTCCTTTATTTTGAGTGTTGGCAGACATATGTGCGCCTTATGGATCTAGAGATATATTTTTTTTAAAATCCAACATTTTATACTAACAACTAAAAATTAACATTTTGTAAATTTATTTTGTCAAATATCATAAAAACTACTACTCTTACAAAGATAAACATTATTAACTATTTGGTAGTAAATTTCACTAGCTTTAATTTGAGCGCTGGCAGACATCTGTACGTCCAATGGTTTCTGAAATGAAGTTTTTCATAAATCAAACTTATTGCCCGAACAACTATAAATCAATTTATTTTAGCAAATATCATGAAAACTACTATTCCTACGAAGATAAAGGTCATAGACTTCTGTATATTCCATTAAACTAGCTTTAATTTGAGTGCTAATAGACATCTGTACGTCACATAGTTCCTGAGATATAGATTTCTCAAAATAAATTAACTACTAATCTTTCAGTAGATTTTTAAGAAAGTTTGCTTTTTAAAAAGCTATATCTCGAGCACTATTGGACGTAAATAGCTTTTTAGGGCTAATATTTTAGCAAATTTACTATTCTTTAAATAATGTTCTCTTAGATTTTCTAGTGTTGTTGGTAGTTTTTAAGATATAGAGCTCCGAATGAAAAATTAATGTTGTTTTAAGGTTTTGAAACAGCCGCCTTTTTTAATTCCCCCTACATATACTTGGCAGACTTATCAGTTTTGACTAGTAATTATACATAATTTTCATTAAAGTGATTAAAATTTGGGTGAGATAACTGCATTTTTTTCTTCCCGGCTCTTGTACTACTTCTTGTCTTTGGCATTTTATAGATGAATATTTTTAATATAGACTATTTTTCTTTAACGATTACGCTGGTCGTTAATTTAAGTATTAGAATATAGTTTTATGGATAACGGGAACTGAGGTTTGGCATTTAGGTTGGTCCTCTTTTGTGATTAAGTGAATGTGTGTTAAGTTGGATTGTCCGATTCTCACATTTGCAATAATCACTTCTTCTCTGTTCCCCCTCGTGGCACTTGCCTACTTTTGTGTTGTTTCTTTTTACATTCCTTAGCTTATTAATCAGTTAAACCTCAACCCACATGGAATCCCCAATAATTTTGAGCGGTGGAATATTTATTAGGGGTATTCATGATCTTTGGTTTAACATGTTAAAGCGTGTTAAATAGAAAAACTCATGTTAAATCGAAAAAAATTGCCTTCTTTTACCGAGGTAAAACGAAATAACATTTAACATGGCTAAGAGTCTGTTACTTGGTCTGTTAAATGGAGAATGACGTCACAAAATAGGCCAGTTGAGATCGCCGCCATTTTTGTTGTTGTGACAGCTCAGTTCTTTCGTGTGTTTGTGGTATTCATATCCCTGTTATTAAACTAGAATGGATAATTTTAATGATACATTTGAGAAAAAAAAACAATGTAATTTCATTCTACAATCTGAAAAATTGTTAACGCTCGCCAGATAAAAATCTCACTAAATAAACCATGTAATTATTCTTAGGGGACATATGTCCCAGAATAAAGTTATTTTTTCATTT
>NW_027112014.1:1462062-1468580 GCF_000696795.3 Halyomorpha halys
TCTGGAAGGAAGGTTATAAACATAAAGGCTTATACAACAAGTTGCTGAGAAAATCCGCTAGGGGCTCTTATGCATATACATTTAACATTTAACATGACTTCAAATAGGGCTGCTCACAATCTTATAGTTATAACATTTAACATGGTAAAACATTTAACATTTAACACAACATCATGAATACCCCTATTATAGCTGCCTCATTTCCAGGTATTCCTGATTGTCCTGGAGTCCAGAGAAAATCTATACTTTTTTTTAAAGATAGAAACAAAATATAGTGTTATAGTTGGCTTCTCGGATCTGATTAAAATCCATCAATGGCAAGAAAATAGATAATAGATAGCGCTCGCAGACCATTCCAAAAACGCCATTATCGCCGAGGATTGGCAATCCAAAACAAGGTAATGTCTCCATCATTAGGCAAAGTCCTCTGAAAGTCATTAGCAGGTCTACAAAACCTGGGAACATTACCGCCCCAGCTGAGTCAATCAATAATTAATTAAGTGAGATCATCAATATTTGCAAATAGGGCAAACATCTGCCCTGCAAAGGGTAAGGCATTTTTTTTTACAATCAATGAATGGATCAGAATAGTTATTAAGAAAAACTAAAAGGAAAATTCTCAGTAAATTTTAATATGAAACCTACTCACGAAAAGTTGAGATTCCTGCAGCAATAACGGCGAAAAAGGATGATTTTTCATTTTATAACTAAGCCCAAGAGAAGAAAAAAGTCGGTAACTTCATCCCAGCTTTAAATTACTTTAATACAAATTAAGTATAATTACTAATCAAAATTGATGAGCCTGCCAAGTATAGTTAGGGAGAATAAAAAATGGTGGCTGTTTCAAAACGATAAAAAAAAATAATTTTTTATTTCCATATCTTTGAAACTATCTATAACACGAGAAAATCTGATAGAAAATCATTCAATGTAGAGTAATGTTTCTAAATTTTTTCATGATATTTGCTAAAATAAATTAACAAGACGATGATATCTAGTTGTTTGGACAAAACGTTAATAAAACAAATAGAACATAATTGAAAATAGGGCAAATTTACTAAAATATAAACCCTAACAGAGCTGTCCCGAGTTTTTTAAAAAACATTTTATAAAATATATACTGAAAAAGTTGGTAAATTCATTGTGTGAAATCTTTATCTCAGGAACTATTCGACGTACTTATGTCTATTAGCTCTCAATTAAAGCTAATTTAATGAGCTATAAAGTAATTTATAAAGTTTATCTCTAATTTTTTGTTTATGAAAAACTAAATCTCAGGAACCAGTAGACGAACAGATGTCTGCGAGCAATAAAATTAAAGATAGTTTAATGTACTATATTATGAACATGAATTTTGCATGTGAAATATTGTACAACTATAAATCAATTTATTCTAGCAAATATCTTGAAAACTACTAATCATACGAAGAAAAACGTCATAAACTGCATTATAGTACATTAAAGTAGGTTTAATTAGGTGCTATTTTAGCAAATTAAGACATAATGAATAGGTTGGACAGACAGAATCAGTAAAAACCATTTACTAATATAATTAATTAAAAAATATAATATTCAATCTGAATAGCTAAATTTATTATTGGAAGATTATTGGTTGACCGTGTGTAAAGATGAAAGGAATATGGTCCGGGTGCGGTAAAAAAAAAACTCAAATAGTAGAATATACTATTTATTGAGCCAACGTTTCGCCCCACGTTACAGGGCTTCGTCAGGGCTATTTTGACAGCAGTCAAAACAAAAAAAAATCTATTTTTTATGTGTAAAAATCTATTTTTTTGTTTTGACTGCTGTCAAAATAGCTCTGACGAAGCCCTGCAAAGTGGGGCGAAACGTTGGCTCAATAAATAGTATATTCTACTATTTGAGTTTTTTTTTTTACCGCACCCGGACCATATTCCTTTCATCTAAATTTATTATATATAGACATATCAATATGGAGGTAGACACACAGCACACAGGCATATCGACATATCCAAAGAGATAATACATTGAGTAACTTAACATTGATCAGTGCTAAAAGATGAATGTATCAATAGTGAATGATATTATTGTTTAAACAATGGGTACTTGCATTTTTTAATTACGTAAAGGAAATGGATATATTTTATAATAAGGTAAAATTGAGAATATGTTTTAATTATATTCATGTACCAGTGATGCGACGAGAGGGATGCGCTGGCCCTCTGCCTCAGCTCTGCTCTACCCCTTACACGTGGGGATAGAGTGGGCTCAGGGATCCTCAGGTCGATTGTGTAAATATTGTAATATAAGAGTGTAAATGTTACTAGAGATTTTTTTTTTTCATGCATTTGAAGAGAGATTTTATTTATTTTTATGTATTATTTTTTTCTTTCTATTATTTATTTATTTATTTTCATTCTTATTTTATTTTATTTTAGTATGAATGTAATTTTAGTATGATTCATCACTATTATCTATTGTCCACAACGGTGTGGTAGACTGTAATATCTATCAATAAAGAAAGATTTTTGAAAAAAAAATATATAAATAAAATGTTTATAAATGTTACAATTGTAAGAATAATCGTACTAGAAGATGAGAAAACACCACGAATTATTGTGAAATAACTATAAAATATTGATGATATTCTAAAGGAATTTTATGTTCACCTCAAAAATCTTAATTTAAAAAGAACAAAAACTTTTTTTAATTCCTACATGAACAAAAAATTATCAATGTGTACATCTAAACTTGGGATTCTCGTACAATACTAAAAAGACACTAAACCACTGGTCAGTACTGACTGTTACCTGGACTTACGGAGTTGAGCTTTCGGGCTCCACTAAACCTTCGAATTCCACTCGTATCCAATCCTCACAACCCAAAATTCTTCGAAAAATCCTCAATGCTCCTTACTTTGTCACAAATAAAATCATTTATCAGTACTCCCTAACCACTTAAACCCGCTTGTTTCTAATCTTGATTCCTCTTCAATTCCTAGGCGACAATCATCAAGAATTCAATATTCCATATGTTGCCGATTTGACCAAAGATACCAAACCTTCTACGACAAACTTCCCAACCATACGGACCGACATATTTTTAATTAAGCTTCTCCTTCATTACCTGATAATCTGAAAAGAAGACGGGTTCGAGATCTTCTTTGATAGTAACTTTATTGGAGTTTTACCAATGTTTTTCACATGCCTAATATTAAATTTAATTGTTGTAAATATCTTAATAACGTTGAAAATATCAATAAATAATAAAATAAAAAAATTAAAATATATGCTTTTTTTGAAGCTGGGCATGGATCAATTCTACTGATTATTTTCAGCAGTGTATATAACATTAAATCACAAAACTAATAACTAAATATATTATACAATAAAAGAAGCCATATTTGTATTTTGTATTATCCCATTTTATATCTAATAGCAAATTTACTAGTTGTATATAATTGTATACAGTTGTATACAACAATAAATACATTTTAAAAAAGAAAACAAATTTTTAAAGTTTTTTTTCTTTAATTTACTTTGTTAATTTTTATATAATTTTTTTTGGACGTTTTAATCATTTATAGCCATAAGATAGTTAACTTATATTTCTGTTATCAATTCCCTTACTCTGTTACTTAATTTATGTTGCTAACATAACATTGGGCTGGAGACCTACTACTAGAAATGTTATTGGATTATCAGCGGGTAGATTCTCCACATGTCTGTATCATTGTAATATAACTCACATTATATTTATTTGTCTTCGTTTTTATTTAATACAGTTCTAAACTTCAACAAATAAAAAAAATATTTGTAATTTTTTTTTTACTGATTCGATATGAGCATTGAACCTTCAAAATACGCAAAATATAGTCAATACTATACAAAGTATCTCACTATATAATATGTTCCTTTACAAGGGGTGAAACTGCATTGTGGGAAGTCCTCTGTAAGACTATATACACGTAAGAATATTTGAAAAACACTAATAATCCACTTTTCTTTTAAAAAAACCTTATATTTCATATACATCCATTACTTTTTAAAATAATTTCATAACATATTTTAACTATAAAAAAAAAAGAAAGGAGTTATTTACGACACATGAAAATATTTTAAGCCAAAAGATAAACCCAGACTGTACTGAAATAACAGAAAAATCTAAAATCGTAACAACTACGGGGAACAGACTAAACAAGTTTGACCTCTTCGGTTATTTTTAGAATATCGGATGATGAAAAGAGGATAAAAAATCCACTTTCGAAAATGTTATTTCAACAGATATAACATGTTATAGTAACAGATATAATATGTTATCTATATATGTTTTTGTGAATCATATATGTTTGAGGATCAGTCAATAAGACAAACATATATAGAAGTTTCGCGACTTTGTTTCCATAGTTATGCCTTACAATGAAAAAATCATTTTTTTTAGAAAAAAAATATTGTCCAACTAATTATTAAAAAACTACATGTGCATAGTATAATTTAAGATTAATTACTATTAAATTTAAAATATTAACAATTGTCAATTTCAGTTTATCAAACAATGCTGTAGGTTGACAAATTTAAAAAAAAAAAAAACATTTCATAATACTTTTTAGTATTGTCTCAAAGTAATAAAATACCATTTTTGAAAGAAATTAAAAATCAGAAATTTTTGAACTTGATTTATTTAGAGAATATTTTTTTTCTTTTATCCAATTCCTACAGTAATAATTGGTTAAGTCGTGTTGAAATTATTTATTTTTTTTGTTACATTTTTCAAAAGAAATCAAAGACCAATGTAGGGCCAACATTTTGGGCTAAAAAATTTTATTTTCCGATTTTTTCGAACATTCCTATTTCTTGAGGTGGGGTTTGGTTTCTTGAGGTGCTATAAACGAATATCAACTTTGTTTCACTCTTTAAAAAATTGGATCAGACTGTCTGAATTGTTTCAATACAGTACAAATATACTATTATAGTACTAACAGTAAGCAGATCCGCCTCTTTCCGAAGAATAAGAAAAGAAAATTAAAAATTCCCTCACAAATCAAATCATCCATCAGGACCTCAATGTCCCCTATGTTGTCGATTTGGCCAGAACCAGATACCAATCCTTCCATAATAAACTTCCCAACCACCCAAACCAACTCGTTTCTAACCTGGCTTCTTCACTACCTAATAATCCTCCTAGGCGTCTGAAAAGAAGATGGCCTCGAGATCTTCTCCTTTAGAAATGTTTTTGGAGAACTATCAATAAGCAGATTCTCCACTTGTTTGTATCATGTCATAATATCACTTACAGCAAATTTACTTGACGTATATATATGTATACAGTTGTAAATAACATTAAATAAATAATTTAAAAAAAAAATTCCCTTAAGGATTTCTTGAGGTGATAAAAACAAATGTCACCTTCTAAAGCAATAGCGAAGTATTGCCGGGACAGTCAGTAATAATATAAAAATAAAAAACACTTTTTTGATCCATAAATAAAGGATATTTTTCTTTAAAACTATTTCAAGATGGTTAAAATTTCATTTAAATGTATTCTCAAAATTTAAAAACCAGAAAATAAAAAAAATTAATGCATGTAAAGTTATGCTAAAGGTCACCAGAAGGTGGCATGAGTCACGTCAGAGGTGAACGACCTGCAAAAATGTCAGATATCACAAGAGAAAAACTATCATTACTTTTATCCACATTTCTCTGTTACTGTATTATTTATTTATGTATATAAATTAATTATAATATTATCTAAATATAAATACATATGTATATTGAGAAAAATATCGTTAGGTAGAAACTAAATTTAAAAAATCCAGAAAACTTCTATTTAGAAAAATCTATAAAACTACTTCTATTGCCAATTAAAAGAATTGTTCAACTAAATTAATTAATTATAATGTTACATATAATTTATCTAGCTCACATAAATTTTATATAGATAACATTTTATTATCTAAAAACAAAGTATTTACGACTTGAGATATTGACCTCTCGATATAAAATTCTAGCTTTAATTATTTTCGTATTTTCCACAGAACACATAGACTAGGACTTATATAATTTCCATATATTATATATTTCTATTAAAAATCTACTTCAACTTTTTGTCGTATAGAAAAAAGTTAAGATGAGTAGAAAATGAAATACAGAAAAAAGTGATTAAAAACTAACGAAAGAAATTGAAAAAGTAATTTAATACGAAAAAAAATTATTCATAACTCATATTTTATAGTACAGTGTAATCTTGGTAACCCGAACTAATTTCTACAAGGGGGTGCTGAGATTTCTATAAAGTTCGGATTAAAGAAAGTATTAAGAAAAATGGATTAAAAAAACTTAACAATATGAATGTACTCAACTATTTTTATTTATCTTGGAAATTTGACAATTTAAAGTTTTAAAAAATAATCTTTTTTATTACATCTCCAGTAATGCTAAGAAAAAATTTAATTTATTAAAATTATAAAATTGTTCATTTATAAGTGAAAATTTTTTAAAAATACTCTTTGTAAGGATTTATTTAATACGGGATAAAAAAAA
>NW_027112014.1:1468926-1472369 GCF_000696795.3 Halyomorpha halys
AGCTTCCTCATCTGCGAGAGTTTCGGATAAATTTGGGGTCAGTCCTATCCTATTTATTGTTGGCAAATAGTGAGTACACTCTTCAAAAATATGTCTAATCGTATACAATAAATGTTATGTGATTCTAATTCCAAAAAAATATATTATGAACACTTCCATATGCCTTATTTGAATCGATACCTAAACTATGTAAAATTTCCACTTTAGATTTTCACAGGAATTACAATAACTTGCCTTTACACAAGTGCATTTTTATTTGAAAACAAAAATGTTATTGTCAGTTTTCTCAAAAAAAGGTTTTTTTTTTGCCAGTTTTTTTTTTTTGGGACGCTCTAGTTCAGAGTACCCAGATAACAGTGTAGTTTTAAAAAATATTCCTGAGATAATATAAATATGTTACAATATACAGTCGGCCATTATCAAGATTTTGATAATAAGCTAGTAGTTTTAATTTAAAAAAATAAATTAAAATCTGTACCATTACAACCCATGACAAAGGTCAGGGGTTCAATAATTTGTAAAGAAGTACTGTTACTAGACCAACGTTTGTGCAAGGAGATGATTTGGTCAGGAACAACCTCCCCGGAAAGTTCCCGAACCCACAGGGTTGACTCACGGCTGAAGTAAAACAAAAAATAATTATCTACTAGCCGGATTTCAATCCGGATCCTTCAAGTTAGTAGCAAAGTGATTTACTACTGAGCTACCCACGCCGGATATAAAAGAATAAAATATCTAATAATTAATAAAAAATAAATATGATAATTACTAATAAATAGTTTTAAGTTAGATTAGTATGCTGTTTAATGTTAATTATGTACAACCCGATGTATTTGGGCAGCATGAATGAATAAAGTATTTCTTTCTCTAACAATAAATAGTTTATCAGCACAACTGGGTTTGAACTTGGGACTGCAACGTTTATGCAAGGAGGTGATTTGGTCAGAATCACGCTCCACAGTCAGATTTTTACCCAATTACGCACTTTATGAGGCTGAGTGGACTCGGGGTGACTCACGCCTACAAACAACGCCAACAGAACAAAATTATCTGACAGCCGGATTCGAACCCGAGTCCTTGAGCTACGGTTGACTAATGAACTACCCACTCTCATATTAAATAATATATAATAGCTGATCAACCCCCATTTAACAAAGCATACAACTGTTTATTTAATTGCATGACTCGTGGCTCACATTGTATAACCGTAATTTAAATGTATTATGAGAAACTGCTCGTAGATTCCGATTGCTACAACATTTACTTGACAAACGCTCTAAACTTCCCATTCACTACAAAAAATTAGTATACACTACAATAATCAGACCAATTTGGACATATGGAATTGAGCTCTGGGGCTCCACCAAACCATCAAATTCTTTCCCCATCCAATCGTTACAATCCAAAATCCTACGTAAAATCCTTGATGCTCCTTATTACGTCACAAATAAACTCATTCACAAAGGCCTTAACATCCCATTCCTTGCAGATTTAACCCAAAACAGATATGCGTCTTTTCATTCCAAACTCCTTAACCATCCTAACCCATTAATTATTAATCTTTCATCCTTAACAATCCCTGATAATCCTCCGAGGCGTCTGAAAAGAAGATGGCCACGGGACCTTCTAATTTAAATTAATGTTTGAAGTACCAGCAATGGGTGGTTCCTTCCCAAGATTTTCAAGTGTATATGAAACATACTACATATTTACCTATTGTATTATTTTGTACAGTTGTAAATTACATTAAATAAATAATTAAAAAAAAAAATATTATGTAGTTCAAATTGTATCATTTTTTAAAACTTATAACTCAATTTTCAAAGACCCATTTTTATTGTTCCAAATTATACGTAAAATATAATATTACACTAAAAACATTTTTATATAATAAATGTTAGAATATATATTAATCCTGAAATAAAATATATTTCTTACTAACATAAACCGAGGTTGACGTAGCCCCTGTCAAATCGATAAGGGCTGATATAATAGACACATGACATTGTATAAATCCACTTCGATAACGAAACTTACGTAACCGCGGATTGTGTAACATTAAAAGACACACGATTTAATAATAGATGTTTTTGAATAAATAATTCATGGGGAATGAATATATAAAAAAATTGATATAAATAGAAAGGGGAAACACGTATGACATAAATTATGATAATATTACATTAAATAGAATAAATTAACAGGAAAAATGTGATATAGAACTATCAACACTAACCAGGAAAACCTCTTGAGGTATACCATATCTCAAGAAATACGTTATCCTCATAGGGAGTGCATGATAAATCTTGACAGAGGATAAACGTAGGTCTTTCAAAGAAATGAACTGCTAAAAAGGTAAACAATAATAATAACAAAGGTTCTGCTAAACATTTGTCAAACCATAGGGGTATTCATGATCTTTAGTTTAACATGTTAAAGCGTGTTATATGGAAAAAGTTATGTTAAATGGAGAAATATTTCCTTCTTTTACAAAGTTAAAACGATGTAACATGGCTGAGAGTATGTTACTAGGTCTGTTAAATGGAGAATGACGTCATGTAACAGACCAGCTGAACTTGTCACCGTTTTATTTGTTGTCGTGTTAGGTTACTTACTCGTTGTGTTTTTTTTTTTTTGTCATGTGTTTTGGACTTTATAAAAAATATAATCAGAAGCCAAACTTTTACACTTCTACTCTTCACTTATTTTAGGCACGTTGTGATAAATTACTGTAATCAAAACTTAGAAGTAAACAATAACATGAAGTTTTGGAAGGAAATGTTACTAAACAAGTTGCTCATAAAATCCACTAGGAGCTCTTATGCAATTATCATTTAACATGACTTTAAATAGCTCACAATGCTATACTTATAACATTTAACATGGTAAAACATTTTACATTTAACACAATATCATGAATACCCCTTACAGCAAACTCCTTTTTTCTATATATTCTTTTTATTAGATAACATGTTACACATTGTATTTATTATTGTATGTAGTATAATAATATTAATTATATATGAATGGAATATGGTCAGGGTGCGGTCAAAAAAACTCAAATAGTAGATAATTATACTATTTTATTGAGCCAACGTTTCGCCCCACGTTGCAGGGCTTCGTCAGGGCTAAAAAAAGATAGAAACACTATACTTACAAAAAAGAAAAAACATAAGTGTAAAATAACAGGGGTATAAAATGTAAAAAAGTAAGATATAATAAGAAAAATTCTTCTTTTTCTTATTTTCTTATTATATCTTACTTTTTTACATTTTATACCCCTGTTATTTTACACTTATGTTTTTCTTTTTTTTTTTCCTTTTTGTAACTATAGTGTTTGTAACTTATTTAGCCCTGACGAAGCCCTGCAACGTGGGGCGAAACGTTGGCTCAATAAAATAGTATAATTATCTACTATTTGAGTTTTTTTGACCGCACCCGGA
>NW_027112014.1:1472617-1473926 GCF_000696795.3 Halyomorpha halys
ATTTCTTAAATCGTATTCTTATTTTTTATCAAGTTCACTCCATACTAACTAAAAATTTATTAGCTCATTATTATTAATTGTAAATTCGAATCGCTATTGCCTTAATAATTTCTTTAAATAATTTTCATTTTATTATATTGTATTTTATTGATCGAATTATTAATTTTATCGAGAGAATTTAATTCATACTGTACTGTTCTATCTTATTAGCTATACCAGCGCCCTGATAATTAAAACTGTAACTAATAAAATTATGTCTATCATTTTTATATGTTATTTCAGCACCGAACGATAGATTTTTGGTCGTGGTTTACTTTTCTGAATATAAAAAAAATGTATTCATACGTTTGAGCTGAGTTAGTATCGTTTTAGAACTGCCAACAGATAAGCAGTAGTCATTTCGGGGTTTTAATTAGTTAATATCCCCAACCTTCGGAATCAATAATTAACATTAATTTATGATATATTTTAAAATTCTATTAATTGGGTGTAAATACAGTGTTTCAAACTTCGTCAATTAACTTCACTGGTTTACTTTTGATTTAAAATAGCGCATATATACATTAATTATCTGTTAGGGTAATTAAATTAACAAGTATCTGTTAAAAAATCTAAAACGATACTTGAATTTATAGGTTATGCAATAATAAGTATGAATATTTAATTATATATATAATATTTAATTCCGTACCAACCGTGATAAGTTAATACCTAATTAACTAGACTTATCAACTGCTTCAAGGATATAACAGCATTAATTATGTAGTTAATTAAAAATTATGTTTACAAAGTATAATTAATTATGTTTTTTACTAGGAAACCCATCAATCACTAATTTAGGAAAATATATAGATCAACATAAAACAACTCAAAGTTTAATATAAATTAATATATTAAATTATTTATTGGATTAATGATTTAATTAATTGTTTATTATATCTATTAACATTATAGTAATAAATAACATTATACGATAAAAATAAATGGTAAAATAATAGAAACAACTTCAACAGGACTCAACCAATTTTCACACAACTCTATAAACAGCACAGAACAATTTATTTATTCTAATTAAACAAATTAGAACTGGAGATATAAAATAAAATGTTTTAAAAGTCTTCTTTAGTTTTTATTTGGAACCAATATTTCGCCCTTATAAGGATATTTAGCTTTCCAACGGTTGTATAGGGTGTTTTTTTAAGCCCGATAGAACTTGAAATTGTAAAAAAATAACACAAAAAATTAAATTGTAATCAAAATTTTTTTTTTATTCGAAAGATCAATACGTGACATTAACATTTGAAAATGA
>NW_027112014.1:1474251-1483509 GCF_000696795.3 Halyomorpha halys
TGTCACGTATTGATCTTTCGAATAAAAAAAAAATTTTGATTACAATTTAATTTTTTGTGTTATTTTTTACAATTTCAAGTTCTATCGGGCTTAAAAAAACACCCACTATTAACGTAAACATTGGACAAACTGCAGAGGAATTATTAACGATTATATGAACAATGGTAACCGGTACAAACAAAAACTGCAAATATGTGAAAGTGAATTATCTAATTATTAATTTCTTTAAAAGATGGTACTTAAGATCTAATATGATTTGTTTATTACTAAAAATAATTTTGTTGATCTATTTTACTTCAAGCCTTATTTATTTATTTATTTATTTTTTGTATTTTAGTGAATAAAAAATCGTTTTAAATTATTTAGTAATTTTATCGCTATTCAATAAGAGATAAACCGATAGGCATGTAATAACTATGAAAAAATGTATACTTTAAGAGCTACACGCCAAAAGTGCATAATGCCATAATTTTTTTACCTAAAAAATCGAGGCAGCCAAAAATCTTGCCGGGAAAATTCTGCATTTACAGCATTAAGAATGCCGCAACACAATCGGATCTACTGTATGGCAGTGCATAAAGTACGATCGATAAAAATATCGATATTTATATATCAGATTATTTTCCAAGGACGGTATTTAAATATATACATAAATACAAAAACACACACAAAAAATATATATTTTGCAAGTAAAACTCTATAAAGTTGAAAAACAAAAGAAAATAATAGAATTAAAAAAACAAAACATAATAGTCATTGTTAATTTGTGCATTGTATGTACTTCGTCTCTTCTTATGTCTTCAATGCAAAATGAAATCTGTATTTATACATTATTTAAGTCGTAAAACAGTGTTTATGTACATTTATAAGTTTAATTATATCCTTATATCAGATCTCAGGATAATCAGGTATGATATAACAGAATTAAAAAATTAATTTAGTTTCACAACAAACCATTAAGGGGCGCAGTAATTTGTAAGGAAATACTGTCACTAGACCAATGGTTGTGCAAGGAAGTGATTTGGTGAGAATCAGATTTTTACCCAATTACCCCGGAGGGCTCCAGAACCCACAGGGTTGACTCACGGCTGCCACAGCCGGGTACGAATCCGGGTCCATGAAGTTGGCAAAGTGCTTTACTACTGAGCTACTCCCGCGAGATATAACAGAATAAAATACCTAATAATTAATAAAAATAATTATAATGATTATTAATAAATAGTTTTATAATTAATAATAAATAGTTTATCAGCTACAACTTGGTTTGAACTTGGGACTAAGATACCATTACCTTACCCTCTCAGATACTTCCCTCTCCTTCTCCTCCCCCCCTTCTCTTAGAAAAGGAGGTCACAGTCAGTGGGTCACAGAATTTAACCAAATTTTCTGTGGTGATCCTGTGTCCAAAACTATTGCGTATGTGCCATCAAAACAGTTGGGGCATGTGTTAGTTACAATGGGAACGGAGAGCCAAAAAACCTAAATAAATTTAAAAAATGATATTTTCAGATTTTTTAAAAATATTCTCCAATATAATGAGAGTTAGACCAACATTCAAGGTAGACTTATATTCGGATTTTATAAAGGAAAATTTTAGTTCGGCTAAACGTGGAGCTTACTTATTTTATATACTTATTTTTTTGATTTTTAAGTCCATCCGTGATGGAATATACAATGTTTACATTAATAATAAATAAAGCGATAAATAAATATATCATAAGTTTATTATATGATATTAATATATACGTAATTTTTAACTCACACATAAACTACATTACACTTTATCAACGACATACTATTGTATATTAAATTTTATTTCAAATCAGTTTGGTTTAGTTTTCTCAGTTAATTTTTCCAAATATATATATAAGGTGAAGTTCATATAAAGTATCAAGCAATTAATTTATTTATCTTATTATATAGTCTTTCCAAAATAAATGTAATAATTATTGTGAATATTAATATATATGACATAAACACTTAAAAAAGAACGATACTCTCTGTTCCAACCAGATGTGACCCCACTATAGTTTTACCGCTATTTTTTTTAAACACATACTCATAATCCAATTATAAATTTCCCCTGGTTAAGTTATCTTTGAGATTAAATATTAAATCCATTTAATAATAAAAAATAGTTAAATTATATGGATACGTTAAATAAATATGGTTTACTTACATTTATTGCGCCCAATAACGGTGAATGTGGCTTGGGAGAGATGTGAAAAATCACACTGTAAAAAAAAAAAATAAATAAATAATAATATAAATTATATTAAGAAACACATGACCCTAAAGTGTATTTTTAAGAGTTTAAACTAATAATTTTATTTAATTTGAATAATTATATTGTAATGAAACTCGAACTAAACAAAAAACTTTATTATAACAGATATTAAAACATTATAACTAACGAAAAGTTTCTTAAAAAAAAAAAACATTCCACTTTACATAAATGAATAATTATTTAAATTTCCAAAATAAGAATTTTATTAATAAAATGAAAAAAAGCATTTTAATTTAAAAATATAAAAAAAATAATTAAATTAAAATATTCTTTTAACTAACTAAATCGTATGATTTAAACGCTACCGAAAAAAAAATCTCAATAAACGAAAATTTAAATATTTATTATTACATTCTAATATATTTAGAGAGGAAAAAATTTAATATATCTAGTCAAAAGGTCTAAATTTAAATTTTGGATAGTGGTCAAGAAGGATAGTGAACCCGCAATAAGATCCCAAAATATTTGGGCCAGGTAAAAGCCAAAAATACAATAGGACCCGGAAGAAAATTCTTCCCCGTTCTAAAATAAATAAATAATGTGTATTTAAAATACGTGTATTTTATTTATTTATAGAAATATAGAAATTAATTTATAGATTTTATGTATACAGTCTACCACTAATTAATTTATTATTTTATTTTTTTCTCATTTTATACATTTTATTAAGTAAAATTACTTGGTTAGCAACTTTTTCGATGTAGCTAAAGTTATCAGCAATTTTTATTAATTTATTTTTTTTAACTATTCCCGCGTGAATCATGGCATATTTCTTTAAGGTTTTTTAATGAGTAGACCTAAACGAAAATAAAAAAATCCGATGTTGCAGATAATAATAATATTCACACTATTGTAATAAGAATATGCAATAGAATAATAATTATTGTTTATTGTTATTAATAACAAATAATTAACAATAACAATTATTTTTAAATGATTGTTATTTATTATAATTAATTTAATATAAAAATTATTATTATTTATGGTAGAATAAAAAAAATTCTTACGAGCATTACACAGATTAGAAACTTCAATGAGTAAATAAAAATTAAATTCCTGAGGCAAAATTAAATTATTTATAGATATAATAATTTACATTTCGCAATTTGGAGGTTTAAAAATTTTTAACAAATAATTCCTATTTTGGAACTGCAAAAAAAACTCCTATTTTAAATTTCCGTGAGGTGGGAGAAACAAATATAAATTTTGTACAAGAAAGAAATACAACAGTTTGACGAAGATAAAGTCGTAATGGAATTAGAAATGTTTGGAGCTGTCTCGGTTTTCCCAGTCCGAATCAAATGTTTTTTACGTTTAGTTCCCTTTAGTAATTTATAAAATACTTTCATATTTCGTATTTATTCATTGTTTATTATTGTTAACAAAGAGATATGTTTATTTCTTTTCAAATAAACAAAATTAAACATACTTTAGAGAGGAGTTATTTTTTATTAAATCACCATTTAAGCCCTGACAGACTATTTCAATAAGGATGGACCTCTCTGAAACTAAAAGTCATTTTATTTATTATGATCAGAAAATACTTTTCCTTGCTATATATTTCACATATAAGCAAGCGAAAGTAAAACATATATAAATATATTTTTATATTAGCATTTTAACAATAAATATTATTACTATTATAAAATTATTATATTCTAAACATTTAGTTTTTAATATCACATCTATACCAATAATATTAAATAATAAACATTCGGCTCTTTGATTATTTCATTAGAGCAGGGATGAACCTAACAGCGTGAGGAAGAAGAGGATATTTATAGTAGTGACAAATTGACTTCGTTGTTGCATGCTCGGAAAATCAAAAGGAATTTTTGATCCCAAGCGGAATAAATGTTCTATATAATTAATTGGTTATAAAGAGTATAAATAACTTAACATAATTATGAAGTCTTTTGATGTGATATCTAAAAAGAAAAATTCATATAGTATATCCATAAAACTATTCCATAACCATTAGATAGTTCATGTAATGATTGGTGGAGTATAGACTCCTAAACTAGAAACATAGAAAATTTCTTATAAAAAGAAAAATATTCGGCTTTAATTATTTTCTTTAATTTACCAATTAAAAAAAATAATTGGCTTCACCAGGGCCAAAAAGATACAATGATAAGAATAAAAATACAAAGATAAGATACAATGATAAGAATAAAAACAAGTAACAAAGTAAAACTTTCTTTATAAAAATACGTAAAATATAAAGCTAAAAAAGTACAGAAGATGCATATAAAACAAAAACAATACGGGGAATGGAAAAAAAAAAATTATAGAGATAAAATAAACGTCATGAAACAATAATAAAAAAAATAAATAAATTTAAAAAAAATAAATAAATAATAATAATGATATAAAATGATAATAACCTGATGAAGCCCAGCAAAGTGGGGCGAAACGTCGGAAAATAAATAGTTGTAAACTATTTTTGTTTCACTTTTGAGCGCAACCCTGACCATCTTCTTATATAAATAAATCTGTACCACCACAACCCATTAAGAGTCAGTGGTGCAGTACTTTGTAAGAAGGTACTGTTCTAGACCAACGATTGTACAAGGAGGTGATTTGGTCAGAATCCCGTTTGACCGTCAGATTTTTACCCCACTTCATGTGGCTGGGTGGACTCCGGAGGACTCCTGAATCCACAGAGCTGACTCGGCAACAGGTAACAGATAATAATTATCTGCCACAACCGAATTCGAACCCGAGTCCTTCAAGTTAGTAGACTATTGCTTTACCTATGAGCTATCTACTCCTACCATTTATCTATATATGGAATGTGTATTGAGGGAAAGTATTGCGGTAAAATATAATACCTACTTCGTCAGTATTTACATTTCCTTTATTATTTATTTAACCCCTATCTTTATTGTCTTCTTTATGTGTAATGGAAATAATGTCAATCGAAAGTAATAACAGAACACATGCTTAACGTCCATGATGTTTGTCTCTCTGAAATATACAAGCGTGTTGATATCGCCGTTTGTTACTTTCTTTGTCTAACAAGCATTTGTAGGGAATTTTGAATTTGCGCCAAGTACCAAACGTTTGTTTCCAGCTTAATAATTTTAAAATCTATTATTTATTATCTGGATTATCTCTCTAGGAAGTCTGGTGAGTCAATTTTTTTTTTGAGAGTTTTTTGATGTTTATTACTTCCATCATTTTCAATAAGTTATTACTTATTTATTCATTAACAATTGTACAACGTTTCGGGGCCACTGTCCCATATTCATGCACTATAAAAACCTCATGATTTCATATGTGAAATCATGTCCTCCATTTTTGCATCTTCACTTCTCTGTGGCACAGCTATCATTCTGTTGGAGAATCATTAGAGAATGATAGCTGTGCCACAGAGAAGTGAAGATGCAAAAATGGAGGACATGATTTCACATATGAAATCATGAGGTTTTTATAGTGCTTGAATATGGGACAGTGGTCCCGAAACGTTGTACAATTGTTAATGAATAAATAAATAATAATTTATTGAAAATGATGGAAGTAATAAACCTCAAAAAATTCTATTATTTATTATTTTTTAATGCATTTGCAATATGAAACGTTCCAGCGCATTCGACAAACAGTTCCAACTGACAAATAATTAGTCTTGGTGTGAGATTTTTCAGGAAGCCATTCGGGAAAACAGGTATTTTCCGGATGGCTGAATGGAAAGTCGGGATTTTTCAAACTGATGTCACTTAGCACGACGTAACCGATTCTCTTGAAAAGGATTTGTCACACTTTCCTTCTAGGAACGCCCGCCTTCGCAACACGAGCTGTGGGCTGGACGCAGTGGTGAGATCTGGGTATAGTTGCAACCTAAGCAACCAGGTGTTTCCATGACGATAGTGGACAGAACAACCATCAAGCACACATCCTGATAGTACGACAGCAAATGTTACATACTTACATTTCAACCCAATTTTTCATTAATTTAATAAAACAAATAGAACATAATTTAAAGTAGAGTAAATTTGTTAAAATATGAGCCCTGTCAGAGTTCACAAGATACAGTTTTTTTTTTTTTAAAAACATTTTATGAAATGTATACTTAAAAATCAGTAGTAAGTGAATTTATTGTGGGAAAATTATATCTCAGGAACTATTAGACGTACAGATATCTATTAGGTCTCAAATTAAAGCTAATTTAACGAGCTATAAAGTAGTTTATAACGTTTATCTTTTTACTAGTAGTTTTGATGATATTTGTCTAAATAAATTAACAAAATGATGATTTTTAGTAGTTCGTCCAAAATTTTTAATCTACAAAAGCTATACCTCAGGAACCATTGGACGTACAGATATCTGCTAGCAATCGAATTAAAGCTAGTTTAATTAGTGTGTTATTTCATATAATCGATTTTACACTTAACCATTTTTTCAAAAAAAGCCGTAAAAATTATGGTTAAGCTTGGCAAATCAATATACACTAAAGTACTCCTTAGTATCAGAAAGATCTTATTCTCAATGAAATAATCTGATAGGGCTTGAATACCGAATTTTCGAAAAATTTCTTTTTACGTTACTTTAATTTTGTTTGATAAATATATACCACGAAATCAATATAATTTCGTAATACATAAAGAGTAGTAATATAGACGTATCACATACGCCTAGAACGACAAGTAGTTTAGCAAGAATAATATTTCTTACCAAATTATTATAAAATATAGGCATGATACAGTACATTTATAACATATAATAAAAAAAATAAATAAAAACAAAAAATCATGAATTACGATTTTTTGTTTTTATTTTTTTTGTTCTTTTATTTTTTTCTTTCTATACTTTATTTATTCTTTTAAATATATTTTGTAATCCTTTTTCACCATTCTTTCTCTGTTAACCCAAAACATCTTTCCTTTCCTTTTTTTTTTTTTAATCCCTCTATAGCAAGCATATAATATAAATAATAAAAATATACACATAAAAATTGTATTTTAACACATAAGTAGTACTTCATTAAAATAAAAAAAAAAAACTGATCAATTATCTAAAATGATATAACTAAATGTATGATTCAAACACAGATAATAAATATAAAATTTTAAAAAAATTAATACTTATAAATTATAAAAGTAGTTATTTCTAATGCCTATTAATATGTTAACTTAATTTTTGAATATTAATAATCTTCTATTGTCTTTTGAAGATGATCTAAACACCTTGAAATATGAATGATAACAATTTAAAGAAATTGGAACAATTTAAATTTTCCATAAAATTATATAATTAATAATAACATCATAACCCTTAAAAATATTTAATGGCAATTAAATTTAGAATTTTGAATATTTTAAGATTTTCACACTTAATCCGTCATTGTTTAGAATGAAAGATTTAAAAAATTAAATTATTATTATAGAAAAAAAATCACAATCAATGAAGGGTCAAGAGTCCAGTACTATGCAAGGAATTACTCCATTACTATGCCAATGGTTGTGCAAGGCGGTGAATTGGTCAGAATCAAGCTCCAAAACTAGATTTTTCCCTAATTAAGGGTGGATACCATTTAAGGATACTTTATTTATCCAATAAAGTGGATATTTTACGAGCCTGGGCTGCTCCCAAACTCACAGGGTTGACGCACGGCCACAGAAACAGAATAAGTAATTATTTGTCAGCCGAATTCGAAACCGGGTCTTCGGAGTCAGTAGCACAGGGCCTCACAAATGAGCTATCCCGCTCTTCAGAGTGAGATTAAAAGTTCTTTAATTATTTAATATTATTTATTTAAAACCATATTTGCCATAATAACATTTTAAATACGCAGGACATTGTCTAATCCTTAACACCAAAATAAGAGTTTCAACTATTTTATCTAATTGTTAATCTGGAAAGTCATAAATATTTGGTTTACTTTATTTTTATCTTAATATTTTCACTGATGAAACTGACGTGGATATTTAAAATTATAACTATGACAAATATTCCTATTTAAATTTCAAATAAAGTGAATCATACCGGACCTTTCGTATAAATAGGACAATTTTTTTTTTTTTTTTTGGCACTTATTTGTATACATTATTATATCATAAGATATATTGGATTTAGACTCAATGGAAAGAATTTTGTTTTACTTACCAGCATAAGATTAATATTGAAAGGGCAGAAAAATGTATGAAAATTAATCAAACAATTTTGAAAGATCTTCTATAAAATTTAACACAACCGGATTTTAAAACGTATTAGTTAATTTACATTAATAAAATTTTAAGGCAATAATTTCCTTTAAAAAAATAAAATAAAAATTTATAACAATACAATTATGAAAAATGCATGTCAATTAATTGATGAAAAATTATTTTAAATAAAAAAAACATAAATAATTAGGGATAAAAGTAATATTGTATGAGTCGAAATTTCAAAAAGTTCTACAAAAACTCCGTTTAACAGTTTTCGTTCTAGATACGTAGAATGTGAGATAGGACATAAAGAATGAAACACCTTAAGAAAAAAAAAAAATATTTTGCGAAGAAATGTTAAAAAATATTATTTGTTAATTAATGTTAATAGAATTATATTTATATACATTTACATGGTTCTTATAATGTTAGATTTTTTTTTGCCATTGGCTACTTTTCCTTTATTAGTTTTCAATAATACAAAAAATCTATGATTTTAAAGTCGGTTATTTTATTTTTATAATGAAAACGAGGATTTTATTTTCAAAATTATTTTTTATTTTGCAAAAAATTAATAAATGTGAATGAAAAACGAAATAAATCAACCTAGATATTAACACTTAATAGAAAATATAAATGGGGTGTAAAACAAAAATTAATTTATTTCTATTAAATTTAATTTTATGTAGTCACTACATACGGTCCGAGTTAGTTGAATACTTAGTACATCAAAAAACCAATATATATTCACTTCTCAAAAAAACTTATCTTTTATACAGATTTGTTTTAATATTGTCTCTATTATTATAAAAAATAAATAGATTG